>NW_019734311.1:166146-282769 GCF_002891405.2 Cryptotermes secundus
AATTTGAAAAAGAAAAAGAACAGAAATCTTATAGACATTTTAACTTGAATTAAAGTTTTAAAAAAGTGCTAATTTTAGAAATCAAATTAACGCGTGTAGGTTAACAAAGATTATATACAATTAGAAAGACTGGTGATTTTAAATTTTAACAGGCAGTGTAACAGCTACGTAAGAATACACACCTGATGATGGCCATTTAGGGCCGAAACATGTAGTGTGGAGGAGAGAAAAAAGAAGAAAGAACTATATTAAATTGTTACACTTAAGACGGTATTTATCTCATATATATTGTGTGAGTGTAACAGGATGCTCAAATATAATATCTCTATGATCCATTTTAATGCTATCCACCCACCCACTCCTTGGTCTTCCAAGTGGTCTCATCTCTTCTGATTTTTCCACCAATACCCTACATATATTTCTCATCTCCCCCATTCGTGTTACACGCCCTACACATCTCTGCCGCCTTGACTTGATCATTTTAATTATACTTGGAGAAGAGTAGAAGTTATGAAGCTCCTCATTATGCAGTTTTCTCCAACCTCCTGTCACTTCATCTCTCTTCAGTCCAAATATTTTCCTCAACACTCTGTTCTCAAACACTCTCAGTCTATGTTCCTCCCTTAATGTCAGAGACAAAGTTTCACACCCACACAGAACCACAGGCAAAATCATAGTTTTGTATATCCTAATTTTTATGTTTTTGGAGAGCAGATGAGAAGAGGAAGGGTTCTGGACTGAATGGTAGCAAGCATTACGTGAGTTCAATCTCCTCTTAATTTCCTCCTCAATCAGATTTTGATTTGTTATTGTTGTCCCCAAATATCTGAACTGTGCCACATTTTCAGAACATCTGTTTCCTATCTTTATGTCTTGATTTTGCCCTGCATTTTTGGTGACAAGACAGCAACACATACTTAGTTTTCTCAGTATTTACTTCTAGACCAACCTCCTTACTTGTGCCAATTAAAGTTTGTGTGTTTTTCTTTATGGTATCTATGTTATCACCCAGCAGATTCACATCATCGGCATAGATCAACAGCTGATATGTCCCATTTAATTTCAATCCCACTTGGTTTTCCTGGACCTTCCTAATGGCATATTCTAAAGCAAAGTTGAAAAGGGGCAAAGATAAAGCATCTCCTTGTTTTAGACCATTCTGGATAGAAAATTTATCAGACAAATGTTTACCTATATGGACTTTACTATATGTTTCATTTAAATACATTTTAATTAGCCTAACCAGTTTCATGTGTATCCCAAACTCTTATCAGAATATTGTACAACACTTCCTTCCTAAATGAAGCATAGGCTTTCTTGAAGTCTATGAATAGCTGATGTACTGTCTCATTGTACTCCCATTTTTTCTCCAATATCTCACGAATGCAAAAGATCTGATCTGTAGTTGATCTGTTATTTTGAAACCCACACTGATGACCCCCAATAATTCCGTCTATACATGGACTTAACCTTGAAAGAAGAATATTGGATACAATTTTGTATGAAGGTGATAGCAGTGATATCTCCCAATAATTACTAGTCAGTTTTATCACCCTTCTTGTGAACGTGTACAATAATAGACTGATCAGGCAAATTTTCCACATCAAATAAATTCTAAAGTTTCTTGCATGAAGGATTAGAAACCACACTATTCCAAAATGGAAGTTTAGCATTCAGATCGCCTGCTACTATGGACTCGTATCTAAATTTTAAGAGCTCAATTATGTCTGCATCAGTCAAGGTACAACCCTGGAGACATATACATAACTGCAAGGAATATTTCACTATTATCAGCTGGTATGCAGACTGCTATAACTTCCAACTCAAACAAGGGGAAGCAAGTCTGCATGGTTGTGTGTAATGACTTTTATAACTGAAACGGCAGTTCTGCTTTTCCTATCAGGATAACGGTCAGTCCGATAAATGCGATAATTTGAAGAAAAGAAAGAAAAAAAAAAAGACTCCTCTCGTGAGGTATTAAATGTGTCTCTGAAACAGGGTCACATCTTTGTGTAACTTTTGCTTCTGCTGGACTCATGGCTCTGCCTTCTAATGTCTTTCGCACTGAATGCCACAATTTTGAGGCACCTATGAACTCAAGCAGCCATCCTGCATCATGAATTTTAATACAATTTTTGTGATGACCACTATTATGTTTTCTGTCATGACCTGCTGAAATACTGTTATGACTACTTCGAACCTGTCACTGAGAGACGAACTGTTTACATTAGGAGCCTGAACTGGCTTGGTACTCGTTGGTTGTGCCTCAAGGGAGGCTGGAAAAACATTTCTCTTAGGGAGAGGGCACACCAAGGAAACTGGCAAACTGCAATTTAACCACAATTTCCGTGAAAAATCGCGATTTCAAGCACACAACTGGTTTCCAGATTAACATGGGCACGCTGAGGAAACTTATGTTTTAGTAGTTGCTCACATCATCTTAAGTGGACATGTCCGCCTGACGTAATGCATGATTATATTCTTCTTTACTTTCATGCACTTTCCTTCCACAATGGAAGATAATAATACTGACCGTCATAATATGGTGATAGCTGTGACGGCCTAAGAGAGGAGAATGACCGCAAGGAAAATATTGGGATGTTAATTAGTTTTAATTAAAGTCAATTTATTTTAATCACAAAATATCATGTTCACATGCAATACGAATTTTTAACATACAGTACAACTATTTTAGCAAGATAGAAGAAACCTGATGATGGCCGTATACAGCCAAACCATGTAATGTGGAAGAAGGGTGACTATATAATACATTGCATTTAAGATGGAAATGTATGTAAAACAGACTTTTTTTAATGCCAGTGGGGTGGGACTAAGTCCCTTGTACTGTGGTCACTTCTGACCTATTGTACCAGCCCCAGATGATAGGTGAGGGTGATTGTGGAGCAACTGGTGGAATGAAGATTGGCAGGGGATACCGAAGTACTCGGAGAAAACCTGCCCCAGCGCCACTTTGTCCACCTCAAATCCCACTTGAGCAGACCCGAGATCGAACCCGGGCCGCCACGGTGGGAAGCCAGCGAGTAAGCGCTTGAGCTATGACGCAGCCCAAAGAGATGATATATTAATGCAACAGGATGCTTAAATACAATATTATAAAAAGAAAATATTAGGTGAATCCATTCTTCTATGAAAGTTAAACTGAGGTACTTATATTGTTTCGAAAGGATTTCTCATGAGAAATTCTTTCCCAAGCCAACTCCATTTTGTCCTGCCTAGCACAGTCAGGATGGCGTTCGTCATATATACCAGGCTCTTGCTCAATAACTGCACGAAAACAAAATTAGCAGCTTCATCAACCTTTCGTGCCATCTTAAGAAACAAATGAATCACTGAAGCGCGTTATAGAACAGTTCACATTAGGAAACCATGTGGCAACGCAATCATGAGAAGACTGGCATGCTCCACTGCCGGGAAATTGAGATTCTTTCCGCGAGTTGTGCTGCCCTTTCCTCAATCTGCACTGCTCCATTCAGTAACATGTTTTCAACTTAGGCTGATAACAATTCTCGGAAATTGTGGTTGCATTGCCAGTTTCCTTGGTGTGCCCGTGCCCTTGCCCTCAAAGCGGCGAAGCAGGCCTATGCAACCAAGGGCGGATGAGGGTGCTGCTGTGTTTCTCTGTAGCACCCCCATGAAGTATATTCCTAGGGTGGTGGGGCTGGGAGAGAAAACACTTCCGGTCGTAGTCTTGGACACTCTCTGTGGCTTTCTCTTTCACATCTACACCCTGGTGTGACTACAGCATCAACAGCTGGAGGAATGAGGTTCCTCACTGTCCACCAACTTGCAGTTGCAGCATGTCAGTATCAATGCTGCATTGCCCCTTCCAGGGCACTCTTTAAACAGGTGACCACCACTGCACTACATACAATGGGGAGGTTACTTGCAGTTAGCACATACATGGTTAAATTTCTGGCAGTTATTAACACTGTGTGAGACCAGTCTGGGTTATGTACACCTCTACCTTGATTGCAATATGGGAAAGACTCCTGTTTGAATATCTCACGGTACTTTGACATCTTAGGTAAGGTCATTAGGAAGAGGAGAATATTTACTGTGGTTTTTCCTTCTGCAGGAGATAAACGGGTGGCAGACATTTGTTTGACACTACTAACATCAAAGCCAAGTTTCACCAACCCATTTGATATGACCTGTGCAGGAGTTGAGAATGGACGCTGCTGTATCACAGCCTGTATAGACATGAATGAATACAAAAGTTTCAAGCAAATTCAAGTATACACAATACAAACAATGCATATAAATATGACTTCCACGGGCGAATTTCCAGCTTCACCAGCTACTAAAACAGGTGTACTACACACAAATCAAGCATTTAGGCTGGCACAAAAAGATTACCTCACTTCTACTATGTAAAATCATTTACTTTAATTGAAAACTGACTAGGTTCTGTAAGTTTATTACAAAAATTCTTCAACATAATTGTATTTTTCTGTATTACATACTTGTAACATACTTCAAATTACCATATTATTAATTGTTATGTATTTATACTTGTATTTCTGTATTATATACTTATTATTATTTAGTATTAGTATTAATATTAATCTTTGACTTGTCCCATATCATGTATAATGATCCATGGATGAAATAAAATTGAATTGAATTGAACTGAATTGTACAGATATTATATCAAATTTTGCATCCTTTGCCTAATCCTATAAAGAAACATGTAACATAAATAAACTACAGTTATAATTCCACAAATTCTGTTCACTAACCTGCTCAACAACATTCTTTGAATATATTTAATTTTTAAATTTGTGTTTCTTCTTCCTCTGTCATGTTGTTATCTGTCTCTTGATCTTCCAATAACGTTTTTGTACTCTTCGGCATTTCTTGTTCTTCTTCTGAAACGTTTTCCGAGTCGTTTACATCATCCTCTTCGTTTTCAGTTCTTTCTTTGTGCTCTGTAACTGTGTGTTTATTCAAGTTTCGTTTTTGTGTAAATCCTTTTCCACATTCTTTGCAAACATACTGCTTAACCCCAGTATGAGTTGCCTCATGATCTTTCAAATTACGCCTCTGGGTGAAGTTCTTGCCGCATACACCACAAACATGCCTCTTCTCCCCAGAATGTGTGGCAAGGTGGTCTTTTAGGTTTCGTCTTTGCGTGAATCCTTTGTTACATACTGTACACATATAAGCTTTAACTCCTGTATGAGTTTTCAAATGGTTTCTTAAGTTACGACTCTGTGTGAAGTTTTTATTACACACTTTACAAAGATTTCTCTTTTCTCCTGTATGTGTGGCTTCATGGTCTTTGAGGTTACGTTTTCTAGTGAATTTTTTCCCACATTCCTTACATTGAAGGTTATTACCATCTGCGGAATCCATAACCGTACTACCGCAAACCGTTGTAAAAACACTAAATCTTTCTATAGTAACATAAATGCAATTACAGAAACTTCAAATTCAATCTCAGTGAACGTCTATATATGATTTTTCGTACAAAATGCGAGAACAAAAACCGTCTGCATACATAAGAAAAAATACCGGCAACAACTGACTACAACTGAGTCACCGACGTCACCGAGTTACTAATTATTACATGTACGTAGAACACAGTGGGCAACGTGCAGGCAGAGAGAGCAGAGAGCTTAGTTTACTGGGTTTGTTCTTTCGCTGTTTTCCGAACTGACAACACAGCAAGGGCCGCGCCAGAGCTCCAGCGTTTATTCGTTGGCTGCCCGCCGCGGCGGCCCGTGTTCGATCCCGGCTCTAGTGAAGTGCGATTTGTGGTGGAAAAAGTGACGCTGGGGGAGGTTTTCTCCGAGTACTTCGGTTTCCCCTGCCAATCATCATTCCACCAATGGCTCCACAATCACCCTCACCTATCATATGGGGCTGGTACAATAGGCCAGAAGTGGCAGCAGTACAAGGGACTTAGTCCCACTCCACTAGCAAAAAACAAAAAAAAAACCCGAACATTCTCATTCGGCGAAGTTCGGTTGGCTCTCACTTTTAGTGAACACTATGGGAGCTCAGACGGCGGTACTCATTTCTATTACAAGGCTGAGTCGACCCCAGAGTCATAGTGCAGCTGGAAGGGTTAGGCCAATTGAAAAACCCAGTGATCTCATCGGGAATCGAACCTGCGACCTTCTGTCTTGTAGCCTAATGCCTCAACCAACTATGCTCCTGTATTAAGGTACTGATGTAATGTCCGCTTCTCATTTTTCTGCTATTCCTTTTTAACCGTTCATGCCTGAACAATGACAATGAATCCAGTTTTTTCTTGGCTTCTGATGCCTTGCAACCCACACGGAAATACGAAGATTGCCACTTTCTTCCCAGGCATCGTTCTTTCTTAAATGTGATTATAAAATGCATCTTTATGGTCCCATAAACATTTTATTTCTCTGTACCGTTGTTAAAATTTCTATAGTGTCTATAGACCTTTGAAAATGTGACACTGTTCAAATATTTGGGAATGATAGTAACAAATCAAAATTTCAGTTAGGAGGAAATTAGAGATTGAATTCAGGTAATGCTTGTTACCATTAAGTGCAGAGTTTTTCTGGCTTCTTGTCTGCTGCCCAAAAACGTAAAAAGTTGAATATACAGAACTATAATTTTGCCTGTAGTCCTTTATGGGCTCCCATGAACATAGTAATGAACCCTCAGGTTCCATAAAATGTNTCTTTATGGGTGTGAAACTTTTGTCTCTTATGTGTAAGAAGCCATGCAGCAATGCATTCATTTTGCTTTTTGCACAGCTTCATTGCTATTTCAAGACAGCTAAAGGTTTCACTATGAGAGGGAGTCGGTTCATTTTCTTCCTTATCTTCTTGAATACTGTCAGCGATTTTCTGGCCAATAAAAATTTTTAAGCCATGATTGTCTGCATCATTTAGATTTATATAGCCTCATCAGTGAGAGGGCTTGTACACAAATGTAAATCTTTTCAAGTAAGAGTCTACCACAGATTCAGACGTTTGTCAAGAAGACATTAAGAAGAGGAAATAAAATCACCTTCCTTCAATTTAAACATAAGTTCATCACTGTAGTATAGGTTAATTAGTTCAAGCTCAAAGATAGGTGAAGTGACAGGAGGTTGGAGAAAACTATATAATGTGTAATGCACTCTTTGCCAAGTATGAATAGAATGAGATGGGCAGGGAATGTAGAATGAATGGGGATAAGAGGAATACATACAGCATAATGGTGGGAAAGCCACAAGAAAAGAGACCATTAGGAAGACCAAGACATATGTGGTTGAATAATACTAAAATTGATCTTAAAGAGACAGGATGGGGTGCTTTGGACTTGATTGATCTGACTCAGAATAGGGACCAGTCGAGGGCTCCCATGAACATAGTAATGAACCCTCAGGTTCCATAAAATGTTAGGAAGTTCCAGATTAGCTGCACAACTGGTGGCTTCTCAACAAGGGCTCAGCTCCATGAGGTTAGTTATAATACCTATAGAGGATACTTTTTATATTCCTGTCAAAAGATCACTATATCCAGCAGGTGCAGTTGCTGCCTGACATGTTTAAGCACGTGTGTGCCATCCTCAGGTTCGGTTCTTAGTCACATGTACTTGTGTAAATTATCCATGTAACCCCAACAGGAACCGCCACTGGTATACACTGTATACACTATATATACTATGTACTAATTTACTATATTATATACAACAATGGATTGGTTTTGTATCATGGTTCTGCTACAGGGAGGAACTGCTGGGCAATCTCCAGGTTTACAGTTCACTCTGCCAGCGTGGAAGTACTGAAACAGCTCTGTAAGTTCTACAGCAGGCCGTGACTCTTTGTATGTAAATTACTGCCCCTTACAGGAAACACAGGAGAAAGAACAAGGTTCCCTGGTGAAGCCAAAGGTTAGGGAGACTGTGCCAGGAAAGCTGAAGATTGAACAAGGCCAAACAAGGAATTGTTTGCAGAAGCTTGAAGGAGGTACAAAAAGTCCTGTCAGATAGTCTAACCAAGAGAGTAGGAAAATCATCCATCAGGGAGTCAGTGGCATTGAGTGGAGGGAGACTCCACAAACTTCTCGCCAAAGATCCCATGGCCAGTTTTGGACCTGTTTTGCTTCCAACTGGGGAAGGCACAACCTTAGGAGAACATGAAAGTTAATGCTGGAGTGTGCTGCTATCATAACCATTTTCAAAATTGCACCCCAAAAGGATGATCATCAGGAAACGTGCACTCCGCAAGTAGTGGTATGCATGAAACTCATCATCATGAAGTACGTCAAGGGCCCTGGGTTCGGATATCCCCAATTCTTATGTGATATCACTTGTTCCTCTCCACTGCTCTCGTTCCACAGCTGCAATTGTAGCATCTCCATTAGCTGTCTTCACACAGTCATGGGCGACTTGCATTTATATGTTCCATAGGTGTCACACTTTGTTATGTACACACTGTTCCAGTTGTCAAAACAAATTAGCATCTAGGTTACCTCGACCAGAATAACAAAAAATGTATTCCAGGCATCAGTACCAGCTGGACTCTACAGGTACTGGAGGGTAAGAGCATGTTGCAGTATTCATCATATTTCATGACTAATCATAACTGACCCCTGGTGTGCACTGTATCTTGAGCACACCTGTCAACATGCTATGTATCGCTGACACAAATAACTGCAGAGAAGCATATTTTCAAAAACTAGGCCCCTCAAAACATACCGTGTATCACATTTTTTACTTGTTTTCAACTTGGAATCATGCTATGTATCTTCTGAGCCAACATAACTTTGATTTGGGGGCCGTGCCATAGATCAGATGGTTAGTTGCTGGGTTTCCATTGCGGCAGCCCAGGTCATGTCATGTGGGATTTGTGGTGGACAAAGTGGCACTGGGGCAGGTATTCTCCCAAGTACTTCGGTTTCCTCTGCCAATTCTTATTTCACCATTTGCTCCACAACCATCATCATCTATCATCTGGGGCTGGCACAACAGGCCAATATTGGCTGCAGTACCAAGTGAACTCAGTCTCACCCCACTAAGAATAATAATAATAAAAAAATAATATTTTCAATTTGTCTATAAAATTGCCAGTTCGATACTACTATTTGCATATTATATGTAACGATTGTTTCATTAATATTTATTGATTCATAAAATAAAACAAAATAATTTGTATATAAATCCAAATACACAGCATTCGTGCCTTCCCACACTGTGACAAAACTCTGATTTTCAAGTTTCCTTTTATGTGGTAAATATGAAAACAGAGATTCATACCAGGGCAGATTATACATTTCAAGCATATATATTTGGTAATAGTTTCTTCCTCATCCTAAGCTCACACCACACAAGGTTGATTTTACAGTAGGACAATTATTGTGTTGTCCTCCAAGATAGAATATTTAACTGGCATGTCAATGTGGTGGATTTAAAATGAGCTTTCTTGTGGTTCAATTTCTAACAGTTCTGAACCAACAAAATTTTCAATGATTTATTTTTCTACTGCGGGATAAAATGATGTAGCTATTCAACATTGTAGCATGTACACCCACCGCTGGGCAATGACTGTGAGATAAGCAAATATACAAGAGCTGTTGCTGAGTAACAGGTTCACAAACAGACATGTTCCCATGGAAATTAACTACAACAATGAGGGGTGATGTCTTCTACATGGTCCAAGCCAAGATGTTATAACTGGGACAAGTTGGGAGCAGCAGTTAGTCAGTAAGTGAAGAGAAGAGTAGAAGGTTGATGTGAGATGGCTGCCAGCCTGGGAGTTAGACAGTTGTAGGATATTCACCAACCAGTAAGAACATAAGCAGAGGACTATAACCCCTGAAAACACTTCCATTTTCTCATTAGATAACAATCTAGCAGGTTATTGTCAGATACTTCTGACTGGTGGTCTACCATATCCCCTCACTTTACTCCTACTCACCCCATTATAAAAGCACATAAGAAACTTTTATTAATGTGTATCACCCTGTCATTACCCTTGTGGGATGTCACTATATGAAGAGACAACTACTTACTGGACTGTTCTATAATATTTATTACAGTTGCACAGTATACACAGACAAACTTGAGTTTTAAGAACTGAAGAATAGTAAAATTAATCATAGTGAACTCTGTAACACCTTGAACTTTGTATTGAAATGAAACACTGAACTAGAACTGTCAGACTGTCAAAGTCAAAGTCACATTGCGACTGACGGTCAGTCAGTCTGTCTTGATGTCAAGCCCCAGCTAGGGCTCATGACCAGATTTTTTTTGTTTTTTTTCTTATATGAAAGTTACTGTCCTGTCCATTTGGGGTGCCCTCTCTGACAAGAGATCGGTTCTGTCATTTGTTAGTCATAGTTGATAGTATTGGTCCATTGTCACTATGTACACTTATTTACAATTCAGTCTTAATATCTAGTATGCATAATATATACAAGGCCTCTGTCAGTCCAGGCTCAGTACAGCAGACTATGCCCTATTTCTAGTAGTATTCACTACCACAGCAGTCTAGTCACTTGAACGGTCGTATGCCTGACTGCTGCCAAGTTTAAGTGTTGCAAACATTCTCATTATCATGATTTTGTATGGTTGCCTGCATAATTTTGTTATCTAGTCATATACATATGGGATTTTGAATGCCACGTGCAAATTGCGGACCAGTGTGCGCCTTGGAGAACCTTGTTTTGCAGGCGCTGCAATTTCATTAGATGGGTGTCTGCCGCAAACTCCCAGGTGGGACTAGCATAAGTCGTTACGGATCTAACAAGAGCTTTGTGGAGGGTCAGTTGTCGAACTGCCACTCACTGTATCTTCTTATATAACCTAGTCAGACCTACAGAAAACATGTCGCTGTCCATACTGTTATAGGCTTTGTCTAGCAACAGCTGTTTACTCACTTTGCTTAGCAAACATTTGCTTGAATGTGGGCACTTCCCACATCGTAATAAAGTAACTACCTGGACAGTGTGTTGGAAACTTCTTACGGACAGATCGATTTTTTCTCCCCCCCCCCACACACACACACACATATTTAGCAGAACACTGAGAAGTTGTTTAATTTTTATATCATTCTGATTCATTCACAAGCCACTATCTTGGAGATGAAAATAAAACACACAAGTGGTAATAGAATATTGACAGAGCTGTCACATGAACTAAACATGACAAACATGGAACTGACAACCCTATTAGGATAAGTGTAAGTAACTCAAATCTAGGAAAGATAATAGAAATCTGTTTGGAGCAATAGGAAACAGAATCTGACATAAATGTTATAGGGTGACTCTAAATAAAGGAGTATTCTAACTAACTCCAGGGAGCTGGGTCCTTCTTGAGAAGCTACCAGTCACTTACTCAAGAAATTCCCAACATTTTTGAACCTGAAGGTTAATTGCTGTGTTCACACTAGCTCTCCTCTGGTCCCCATCCTAAGCCAGATGAATCCAGTCCATATCACCCCCCATCCTATTTCGCTAAGATCCATTTCAGTATTATCCTCCCATCTAGTGGCCTTGATAATTACTAGTCAGTTTTATTGCCCTTCTTGTAAATTGGTTCAATAATAGACTCTTCCACTGTCAAGGCAGTTCCTTATAACAAACAGAAACATGGGTTCATGGATCTGAAACATAATGTTTCATGTCCTGCTTGAATCATTTCTGCCAGAATTTGATCAGCACCTGCTGATTTATACTTTTCAAACTTTGCAATGGCAGTTCAAACTCAAAAGAACTAGGGCTAGGTAATAATGGCTCATCTCTATAAACTTTTCTCTGCCTAACATCACTGGACCTATGTACATTCAGTACATGAGAGAAGTGTTTCTTCCACCTATTCAAATGTTGTGGGAATCTGTAAGATCACCATTCATATTCTTTACCAAGTTAGTTATAGGCTGGTAACCCTCCTTAACCCTTCAGCGTGGTTTGCCATATACGGTATGCTGGTATTTAAATGGTCCTACCTGCGGTTTGCTGTACACCGTACGCCAAGCTGTAAGCTTAATTTCGAAGGCCCATAAATATGGAATGAACCACACCAGCATGATGACGATTGCACTGGGCTGTTGTGAAAAGAATGCGCTCTCTGTTCATGTAAACATAACGTTCAGCTCTGCCAGTCAGTCTAAATAGAACGCCGACCTCATAGTTGCGATGGCCGAGTGACTATGATATCAACATACCACAAAGATGATATGTGTGTGGTTGTGAATAAAGCAAACAAACAGGAAACAAAGCCCTTGGTTGTTTGTGATTACAACAAAAACATGCTAGGAGTGGATCTGACAGATCAAATGCTACAGCTGTACTTGCTTGAAGGAAAGAAGAGTACTAAGTGGTATCAGAAGTTATTCAAGACATTATTCAATGTAGCAATACATAACGCAATGGTCATATATCGGTGTCTCCCGAATAACAAAAACATGGGCACGCTAAAGTTCAGACTTTCACTAGCACAAGGCCTCATGGAAAATCACGGTTCTGGTTTCCCTCATCCTGTATATGGCCGTCTGTCAGTTGAGCCACTGCCTAAGAGACTCACAGAACGACATTTCCTGAAGCATATTCCAGCCAAAGGGAAAAAGCAAAGGCTCAAAAAAGATATGTGGTGTGCGCAAAACATGGTAAAAGGAAAGAATTTATTTTTGGTGTAGTGAATGTGAGGTAGGGTTGTGTTTATATGGATGTTTCAAGAAATACCATACGAAACTCAATTTCTAATCCACTTGCTTCCATCGCTCAGATACAGGGCACTCATATTATAAGGTAAGATTATAAAACCATCTTTTAAGATGATTTCAGTGAAAAATTCATAATTATACTTCATATAGTTCAAAAGTTATGATACATAATTTAGAGCAAAATTTAAATGGGCAATTAAAAAATACTACCACAGGAGGCCCCACAACAGTGATATTTAAATGCCTGTGCTGAAGGGTTAAATTCATGTATTGGTGTAATCTGGAATATTCTGATTCTTACTCTATTTCAAGCTCATTAATTTTGTCTTTCAGATATTTCCTCTTTTTGTTCCTGAAATGCCTGCTAGTTTCACGCCTTACATTACTGACACAAAAATGTAATGAACAGCTAACTGGATCAGGACCAGGGTTCAACACCATAATGGAGTGCACAAATGATAAAGGGTTAAGGGTTCAGTGCTAATGGCTGTTATCAGACAAATTCAATATCATCTCAAGAGTCAAAATTTCATTGCTTTAGACATTACATACATACCAGCGGGAAAGTTTCTTTGGCAGCAGAAAAATAATTACTCCTTTTTCTAACAATATCAATTGCTTTATTTACTTATAGTGATAGGAAGCTTCATTCTTTTATCTAAATTAGTAAGCCATACTAGAAGACATTATAAAATTAAAAATTGAAAGACATGACCAATTACATCAACCGTCTGGCTTCCAGATAAAAATGTTGTGAAATTTAACACACCCAGACATTCCTGGTGCAAGTTACACTTTTAAAATAGAAAATGTTGTTAATATCCACTTCAGTATAAATATCACCTCAGCCGGCAAGAGAAAAAAAATATATAAATGAACTATCTTGAACAACAAAAAATTATTTTAGTATTAGATGAGCAAGAAAGCAAAGAACAGAATCTGAAAACTGCTAAATGTCAAGACTTGTTATGTACACAGTTTTCACTGACTATATAACTGTTTCTCAGAAGGGAAGCACCATGATTGTAGCTCTGGTACAAGCGGCTACAACAAGAGAAGTAATGAATTTGTTGCAATTACAGATTTAAAAAGAAATGTAGGAAACTTCATTTAATAAGCACTAGTTAATAAAAGATTATGTCGATTGGTTGGTTCAAAGAATGGCAATGAGATGGCAAAACTGGAGCTCTGGATTCTTGGCAAGTATAAGTTATTTCACAATATTTGCTCTGTGAGCATCATCCATCATTTCTGTCTGACTGCCTGTCTACAATCATCACAACAAATAATACAAATAATACACATATATATATATACCACAAAATGTGTACCATATTCAATGCATTGAAAGGCATTAGCAAGTACTCACTTTCATTAAACCTTACTCTTATTATATATTCACATATTTATATTCTTACACATGAGAATATTTGTGTACTTTTTAAGCATGAAACAAATATTAACATTCTTTGTTCTTTCAGCTAATATCCATATGCAGGTGAATATGATACACAGTTCTGATTATACAACAATGTATGCTCACTATATAGTCTGATAATTTAAGCTAATTTACAGTTCTGTACAAAATACACATATCTTCATTCTTATTGAAAGGATTTGAAGGAGGCATGAATTTTCTCCTGATTGAATGAATGAGATAGGAACATTACTTCAAGCATTACATTGTCATCAAGGGATCAGTCTTGGTCCTTGAAGCGGCGATACACAGACTGGACATATGTGAAGACACATTTCCAGTCAGGTTTACGCATAATCACCATGTCCTCAACGTCCAGCAGAGGCGCAATCCCGGCCTTTTCACTGAAAAATAGAGAAGGCATTATCAATAAACTTCTTGTTTCCAGTCAGGGTTTGGTGAAGTTTCAAGATTAAATCATGTACAGATTTCAAACTTACAAATCAAGGGAATATTTTAAGGCAGAAACTTTGCCTATCTAGCAGTCAACCCAATAGGACACAAAAAAACTACAATTTCTAATTTCTAATTATTATGCATTTCATCACTGCTCACTTATTTTATGTTTCAGAGAGCAGCCATTGTGAAAATGGAACTAAAATAAATGAGTAAGAACTGAAATTAATGGTAACAAACAAGAAATCTACCACTATAAAAATTACATATCCACAATGAGAGATCCACCATTCTACAGTATACCATCAGGTGAAGTAAAGGTAAAGTAGCACATGTGCTTAATTTTTTAAGCAGTATGCCATGAAGACATAGTTGGAGGGGGGGGCACAGATTCACCATTCTTGACCTTGGCACTAGATGGAGTTGAGTGGTCAGTTTCATGCCCTGGTTGACTTACCCCCAGGGAAACCACCCCTGGTACCAACTGGGTAGGTGGTTGGGTGGACCCCAGAGCAGGTCTGAACACAGTGGAGAAGAGAAAATCTTGACCCTGCCAGGAATCGAACCCTGGCTGGCAAGCCCACAGCCTGTCACTATACTGACAGCTATCCCAACTCCATAGTACACCACCAAGGTTGGAAAATAGAAAGTGCACTTGAGAGATGAGGTTTTTACAGTAGTGACCATGAAGAGTCTTCTCTTCTTGGATGTGATGAAATGCAGTCTGGCAGAGGTTTACAGAAGTTTTAGAGGACTATACTGCCTCCATCTTCAGGGCCAAAGGGTTAGCCCAGCAAGCACCAAGATTTAATATCACGTGCCTCTCACCATATAACCAAGCAAAGAACTATTACTTTCTTCAACTGGTATCTGCTGCTGATGTCAGTATGCAATGTTCACCAAAAATATCTTCAAATGTAACTTACTCAGCTACTCGGAAAGCAAGCTCAAAGTTCTTCCGCCGCTCCTCGGGCCTAAGGGAATCATACTCAAAAGCATCAGGGAGAAAATGATGGATAAGTGCACAAAATGCCAGACCACTGCTCCAGCTTGTTGAAAAGTTTTCTATTTGAACGTTCTGTAACAGACACAAAAAACTAAAGAGCATTTGGGAATATACAACCTGTACTCATATTATACATGTATTATTTTCAACAGAGTTAATTACTGTGATTATATTACAATTTGATTCAAATAAGTGACAGGCCAAGTTTTTAAATTATCTCCAATTATAGAAAAATTATACATATGCACACAATTCTTTTTGTAACTTACATTCAGCAATATATTCTAAATACATACACTACAATTTACATTCTTATCATTATTTATTCACATCAGAGAATATATATGCAATGCTAAGTTTCACGTCATGCAACACTCTTTCTAAAGTATACTCAAGCCCAAAATATAGAATCACTTCACTGTTAAATAAACAACTATTTCAGATTCATTACATAAAAACAAACATTTTCCCAACATCCACTGGCTTATAACTAAGTTATGAAGGGCATTCCCTAAATAATGCCTCCTATTTTTTTGTGTTAATATGTAACATCTGAGATGGATGTTGGTGTTGTAGTAAAGGTTGATCCTTCCCGCCAATGTACTGTTAGTTTGGTTGACGTGCGACAGACAGCGACAGCAGAGCAATCTACCAAAATAGTGTCTGACATAGAAGTGCGTATGAAACAGAGATGTGTTATTGAAATTCTCACTGCCAAACAAATTGTACCCACTGACATCCATCGACGCTTGCTGAAGGTGTACAGAGACAATACAGTGGATGTCAGCACAGTGAGGCAGTGGGTAGTGTGTTTCAACAGTGGTGAAAGTGAAGTGCATGACAAGCCACTCCCTGGGCATTCCTGCTCAGATGCTACTCCTCACAATGAACAGCGCCTTATCCATACGAATCGGCAGATAACGACCAGGGAACTGTGTGCACAGCTTAATATCGGTTGTAATGCATTGGAAACGATGTTGGGGGAAGCTGGATTATCGCAGAATTTGTTCCAGGTGGGTCGCGTGGATGCTTACACAGGACCACAAAACTCATCGAATTGAAGTTTGTCAGGACCTGTTGCAACAGTTTGAGGGTGAAGGTGACAAGTTTCTGGACAGCATCGTCATCGGAGATGAGACGTGGGGTCACCACTATGAGCTCGAATCCAAAAGACAGTCCATGGAGTGGAGACATCCAGATTCCCCAAGAAAAAAGAAGTTCAAGACACGACCATCAGCAGGGAAAGTGATGTGCATGGTCTTCTGGGATAGGCGGGGTGTGATTTTCTTGGATTTCCTGGAGCCTGGTGAGATTGTCCATTCTGAACGCTACAAGATGCTGACTAAGCTGAAAGCCTGCATTCCCCAAGTCAGGCCAGAGAAGCAGACAACCTTTCGCTTGCAACAGGATAACGCTAGACCCCATACCAGTTTGGCGACCGCTGCGCACATTGCAAAGTTTGGCTGGACTGTCCTACCACATCCACCTTATAGCCCCGGTTTAGCACCTTCAGATTTCCATCTCTTTGGGCCTATGAAAGATGGACTACGTGGGCAACATTTTCCAGGCAATGATGCTGTCATTGCAGCTGTAAGGAAGTGGCTAGCCTCTGCTGGCACAGACTTACAGGTGCAACATACAGGCTTTTGTTCATCACTGGCAAAAGTGCATAATGAATGGTGGTGATTATGTGGAAAAATAACTTAAGTAGCTGAAATATTGCTCTATTTAACTGCGTTATGCTTTCTGTATCTGTTGTAGTTTTCTTTAAAAAAAATAGGAGGCATTATATACGGAACGCTCCTTGTATTAAATACAAGGAGATTCAGTGTTTAAAAAACAGTGACTTACAAATGCATGAAATTAAATGGATTATGAAACTGAGCTCACAATCCAAATTTGTATTGATTTGTAGTTTGCTGGAAATTCATCCCATGGATTATTGGTAATACGTGCTTATCTGCGAGTTTCAGAAAAACCTACTGATATTTGCCTTTTCTGTTTATATTTATTACTTCTTGTATTAAACAATTTTATAGAGTAACTCTGGTATTAGAACACAGTTTTCAATTTGTTAACTTTTTCCCCCCACTGAAATGAACAATATGGGGGGTGAGAACTCTAATATAAGGCACACATCTTCCTGACTGACACCACAGTGTTTAAATTTTTGATGAATAATATATTTTGCTTCTGATAAGTGTACTCCTCATAACAAGCACAACAGAAGTTACATGGAACAACACAGAAATGAAATTTGAAAATAAAATGGATATTTAAGGGATAATAATTTGTAAATTTTCTTTGTAAATAGCCCAGACTTAGCAAGATAGACACCTCTAACCATTTTTTCTACATGCTTATAGTGCATTCATAAAACAACTTACCTTGGAAGCTTTCAGGAAAAAAAAAAGAACTGCAATTCACATTCAATTTCCATGCAGTTGTAACAAACACACTTACAGAGATGTGATGCGCATATTACATGAGATATGACACACTGATTAACAGATCTGATCTGATGATACTAGAAAATATTTATCAAACTTCCACATTACCCATGAGTGTAACATCATTCTTTAAAATAATGAAAGTGAGAAAATGTGTTAATTCACAAATTTTATGACACCATCCATAAGGCAGCAAGTTGATTTCTAACATTATAACACACAAGCTGTAAAGAGATATTCCACCACATCTTTTCACAAGCAATGAAGTATGCTGTTATGGCATTCAGTACAGAATATTACACAGAAACACTACAAATTTAATATAAGGACTGTCTCCATGCTTTAAATCTACTACTGGGATTTCCGAACATCGTGCTGAGTCATGTGTGTGTATGTCTGTACAAAGCCATGCATGAGACAGATGAGCTAGTGTTACTGTTATACCTTGTATTCCTTGGTCTTGCTCTGACACCAGAATAGAAGCCTGTCCTTGACCCCCGAAGCACTCCGACTCAGCTTAGGGTCCGTGAATTTAAAAAGGGGGGCTGCAGTTGTACCCCCAGGGGTCTTAGGGGAGCTGCAGGCACAGGGGAGGCACAGACAATGTCAAGAGTTGCTCTTGGTTAGTTAGGAGAAAATTACAGAGCCAATGTTAGGATGCAGTGCTGTTTCATTTAGAGGAAGATCCTGTATTATCAGTAGCAATTTAATTCAAACTTTTATTTTCTTTTTGGTTTCAGCACCTCAGTGCATGTTGTGATACATAGTTCTTCAAATGATGAAATTCTCTGCTGTTAGAGAAGCAAGACATCCATAAATGCCATCCAAAGGCATACTACCCAAAATTTTCATATATTTAAAAACAATGTTAAAAATATTCTTCTCTGCAATCAAACAATTTGAATATAACTTACAGCAACAAGTTTGTTCAAGAAATGTTTGATGCCAAGGAATTAATGTGTAAATTTCATGAATTTTTCACGAGTGCTTTTTTCACCCAGATTGAGATCCAATGTTTTGGATACAATCAATTCACAGAAATTTCTAATAAAGCAACAGGATCTGTGTTAATTCATAATCACATAAATATGATGGGGGAAAAAAAACAGTATGCAAATTATGAGTCACTAGGTTTCAGTTATAAGGTGAAATAAATTCTTTAAGTTGATATTTTAAGGTACTACAGTTTCTGTAGAATTCTATGTGAGGTGTCCATTTGCACTTATCTCAGGTAATATGAGAACAATGCTTGGGCTTTGTTTTAATGTATCTGAAATACAGGAACAATTACATTTTACAGTTCACTCTGCAGTTACTAGCATTAGCTCTGCACTACTCTTGAAAGAAATTAAGCAAGAGGCAGCTAGGGAATATGTAAGCACCACAATTAAGACAGGAAACCCTCTGCTTGAAGCCAGCCAAAGTGAATCAAGCCTACCTCATTGTTTGCTCAGGGTCTAGTTTGTAGTAAAAGTATGTGAAGCTATTCAACCAGCATCAACCATAACAGCTCATACACTATGCATTAGTGCTCCAAAACAACTTGGCATAATGTAAATACCTCATACCACTTGCCACTTGCCACTATTGTTTGCTTTTTCCACAAATGCAATAAGTTTGTTTTATTTGGTCAAACCTAAAATGTAATCAAAGACTCCCAAGAGAGAGAATTTGAAGTGATTGATGCTGGTGGAACAGCTTCAGAAGTGAATATAGGGACAATTAAATGTTTCTATACAGCATACATTTTGTTTTTATAATGGTCATATTCTTTACCATGTGAGATAACCATTATATAGATTTAGCTGGGCGCTGTCCTTGATTTTTTCTGTTTGTTGTGTTGTGACGGTCAATAAAGAGTTGTACATTATATAGATTTGTTATGGTGAAGAATGCGTTCATAAAATGAAATACAGAACCTGTCCTCCGACCAAGCACTTCTGAGCTACACCACTAATAGAAATAGAAATTAAATTATCTAAATCGATATTTCAGTTCAGTTTTTATGGAAGTTGCACTGGGTCCCTAGTTGAAAATTTTAATGAACAGTTTTTCATACTGGATGCCAAATGATTAATTAAAAAAAACATTCAAAGAGTTCCTTTTGTCACATACCTCCTACTATATTCATTGTTTTGTAAACTGTGCTGTGCATCAATTAACATCATCTTAAATATCAAGTTATAATACTTCTTGTAGAATAATTATAAATAATTTCCCATTTATGTAAAATGAAGTGTTCTGTGCTTGCTCTACTATGACTTGCTTAGTGTATCTGTTTGTACGCTGACTTGTTTCACATCATAAGTAACCAGCATTCATGGAATGCATGTAATTGATTGACTGATCAACCAATCATTCAACCAAACCATTAATCAATTCATATATTGAAGGAAGTCCCAAATTCGGTCACATACTGATGATTGTGACTACCTGACTTGCTAACTTTTATCCTCACAGAACTGTTTCTGGCTGCAACATATCGTTTCACATCCACGCTTTATTCACTGCTCCTGAAACTGCCTGTAAAGCATTAATTTTGTTGAAATAAACTTTTCCAGGAAAAAATAGAAAATCAGTAAAATAAAATTCTATCTGCATCTGCAATACAATTTTAACTCCCTTACATACTTTCAATTCTGTGCTTCTACACAGATGTAAAATGCAGATTAATCTCCACAGATACATAAGCTAGAGCCTTGTAAATATACATAACTTAAGTATGAAATATGTAAGTGTAGCTATGAAGGTTGCATGTGATTTGTCATGGTTGATGTTGGATTGCAAGTTAAATTACAGAATTTGAATGAGAAGAGTTTGGGGATTAGATGAAGAGAGGCTTCCCTGTGTAGAATTGTGTTGAGTTTTCCCCAACTGTCTGTTACACAACCAAGAGCAGCATTAGTTAATTTTCTTAATTCCCTCAGGTACTTACATCTGATGTTATATGAAAGAATTCCAACAGCACAGTACAGTATATATAAATTAAAGCATTAAATCCAAAAATTTTAATCTCTTTCTTTTTCTCCTGGAAATTTGAAAAATGTCTTCTACTCCTAATGTGAGTGATTTTAGAATACAATGCACATTACTACAATAGTGGTTGTAAGTTGCACTTATACATTTTTCCTAGAGTTAATGGAAGATTTCTAGAGAAACTGGAGAATACCTAAAAAATAATGTTATTAGCCTTTTAGAAGGAAATAAATCTACATGTTTTACTTTTCAGTACAGGTTCATTTTCATCATGCCACTTGATTTTCATGAAAAATAAAATAGAAATATATATACTGATGACTTGCTCAAATTACAATGGGCAGTGGGTTCATCGTTTCAGTAAGTGATATAAAACTACCATGTTGATTAGTGATTACATATCTACTGTATCACTACACTTTTATTGTAGAATAAAAATAAATAATTCAACCAATTTTTTTTGTGTGTTGCCTTATCTCCTGCTTCCTACAAATGTGTCATTCTGCATCTAATAATTTAGATGTCGCTTCTGAGTTTCTCACAGTGGTGCTCATGGGGAGTTCTATCTTCTGTGCTATAATGCCATGTAATCCACTGAAAGTCAACCAGCATTTTGGAGGAACATGTTGCCTCCATCTTCAGAGTAGAAAAATAAGCCAAGCAAGAAACCACCATTCAGCTGGTAACAAACTGAGCAATCAGCTGGACGAAATTTTGTTCTATTCAGGAACCAGGAGGGAATAGATGAGCCAAGGGGAATTTATTTGTTGTCTTACATTTCTCTCCTGGTTCCTACACAAACCAATATTTAAGCAAGCTGACTGCTCTTCTTGCTACCTGTTTCATGCTGGTTTCTTGCTTAGCTTATTCTTTGACCCTGAACATGATGGCGGCGTTCCTCCAAAATGTCAGTTAACTTTCAGTGAACTATACAGTTTTCTATCCCAGTAGAAAGAACTCTTCATAATTTAAATGTCATCTACACACCACATTCAGAACAAACATGAAACTGGACTCTAACATGCAGCAAAGGATTAAGTAGTGCCCTCTGTCCCATTTTTATTTATATCTGAATGGATAAAGAAAGATAAAAGGATTTTAACTGAAGAATAACTAACTTTCCATAATATGTGGTCTCTCCTATGCAGTTTTTAGAAGTCTGCTTCTGTTGTAAGTGTGACTGACTTTAAAACAATGCATCACAAAGAATTTTGATCAGGTACACATATAAGCAACATGTTACCCCCATCAAACATGACACCATATTGCAGTTTGAGCACATGATAAGATAAAAGAATAGATATTAGAAGATACTTATACCAGCAAATTTATAGTATGTACCCTGTTAATATGAGTTCCAAGTTGTAAAGATAGGATCTACTGCATATTGCTTCATTTAAATACAGCACATAACATAGCATGCTCTCCACAGTACATGGGCAATGTAACTAACTGACTCTTCCAGCAATGTACCATGTACTCACAGAAGTAGCTTATGAAAGGGGGCAGATGTAGACGCAGAGTCTGCATGTTTTCATGTTATGTAAAAGAATAACAAATTAAATAAATTTTCTGTATGGGAAAAAACTGTTGTAACACTGGGCTGTACTGTCTGTAATTTTTTTAAATTTTTAGCTGTAAACGCATCAATATCAACCTATAACACACAGATGCAACTGCAACATGATGCATATCTTCAAAATGTAATACATCAACCAACCTTCAGTGATCATGTTCATTGTCATTTTGCAGTTCAGTAAAAGGGGGAGTTACTAGTATATATATTCTTTTATGAAGGACATCATACATGACAGCTGAATTCTGCTATTCAGCATGTATGCCTTGTATATGCATACACAATCTTAATCTCTAGCTTCTGTGTAGGAAGTCTCCCCTAGTGAATAATCAGAGATCACCACAGGATAGCCTCTGACCCTATCGAGTACTACGTATATTTTTAACTGAAATTTTAATAGCTATAGAAGGAAATGACCATTTTCATATACAGTATCAAAGTTTGATATTTTCTGCTCATTTGGAATATTTATCTCTTAGCTCAGTTTGTTTTACAGGATTGATTCTTACTTAATTGTCTGTAGCCAAAACTGCACTGGAAAATTTCAGTTGCTTTATGGGTCATCAAAATTTGATTTTAATACAGTGTAAGATGTGAAATGCTAAAATTATGTCCTTATGAAAAATAAATTACAATGTCAAATTCTTGCACTTTATCTCATCTGCAATTGGTAAACTATGTCTTGAATGATCTGACTCATGTTATGAAGTACTCCATCAGAGTATTCTATATAACAATAGCACTTATGTTTTAAAGTAATTTTACAGAACAGTACTATAATAGCCAATGGCCTGATGACATCAGTTATTCTGAGGCTAAATCAGGGTAACCAACATGGAAGTGACAAGAGAGGGCCATAGCATGCGTCTCACCTGGGTGCTGATTGGGACGAACTCTGACGGTCCAGCTGCTGGAACTTGGCGAAGGGGGACATCGCCTTTCCAAGGGGGGCTGTAGGGGGGACACGCCAGTCAGACAACAAACCACACAGCACACATCCAAACAGGCTATACACAGTACAGAGCTCAATTCCGTTTTAGAACTGGATAAGTCATATGGCAGACTGGTTCTAGGCCTCATCTAACCTCCCAGTCAATGGGTACTAGGGTCTTTCTCTAAAGGTAAAGCAGTATGAGTATGAAGCCAAGAGTTGAGGTCAAGAATGCATGGAGGTTTACTTCTACTCCCCTCTACATCTTACACTTCAATTAATATGGTTTCAAGAAAAAGGACAGAGAATTTAATCTCTGTAATTATGAGGTTAAGCGATTCACCCCATCTATAACAGAAGCTAAATAAAGGTAAGCTGATAAAGAACTCAGTCTTTTACACAGAACTGGACAAAAATTGAAACAAAAACCATTTTGCTCATAGATGTGATGGGCATAGAACAGTCACCTTTGTAGAGAAACAAAACTGGTAGATCCCTCTTTCATGATGTTTGGTGAAGTTTATGGATATTACCACTACTTTTGCAACAAACTTAACCTTTTCCTTCCTAAGATCGTCCATCAATATAACATACTACAGTTATAACTGTAATTTTATCACTGTTTCACTTTTTCTGAATGTGACAAAAGCAAAACCAATACTTTCACCAAATATTTTCTTACTATATACATTACAATCATGGTGCAACAGGTCTGTCTGTTCAGTAGCAACTATTTTATGTTATCCTGTGAGTAAAAGTGACAGAACTTCACCTTGAACAACCAGTCTCTGGTTAAAGTGGTATTTCTTACCGAACATTCAAAATATTTTCATCACTAATGTGTGTTCCTATGTGTACACATAACATGAAGTTATACAGGGGGTACAGAGTATAGCTCACGTATTCTAGACCTTTGCAGTAGTTTCAGCTGAGTGGCCAGCTTCATGATCTAGCTGCATATCTTCAAGGAAAGAACCACTGGTAATTACCGGATAGGAAGCTGGTTGAGACCCAATATTGGTCATGATGCGGCAAGAAGAAAAATTATCTCTTTCACCAGGAACTAAACCTCACTCATCCAGGCTGAAGCCAGTCACTTTGCAGACTGAGCTACCTTCATTTTTAAATTATATTCTAAACAACAGTAATTGAGCTCAGTAAACTGTCACACTAAAATTAAGAAGGGAACACAATCTAAACGTTCAATTTGTGATGTGTGACATGTTACTTCACACTAATATATAAATCTGGAGTTTGAAGTCCAAAATATTTTACATATTGTCTAACAAATGTGTAAAAGATAAATGGGTAGTATCGTAATGTTCTGGGGGACAAACAACACAGAAACAGAAACACATGCAAATACATGTCACAATGGCTGAAACTTATCTACAGGTATATGTGTATATAACCATTTGAAATTCATGACACTCACTATAAAAATTTTAGTGGCTGCTAACTACAGTGCAATATCAAGCTTATTACAGCCTTTGAAAACACAAGTGGTAGATCTTTGATTCACTTCAAAATTAACAATAGAAAATAGCGTCGGGGCCCCATCTGAAAGGATAGCCATCAATGCACTGGGACCCCTTCTACAGAGGGACCAAGGAAAGTGATACCTCCTGATCGCTATGGATTATTTTACCAAGTGACCGGAAGCCTATTCTATTCCAAATTAAGAGGTTTTGACTGTGGTGGGAGCACTGGTTACCAACTTTGTCTGCTGCTTTGGAGTACTGAGGGGGTTACATAATGATCAGGGCTGTAACTTCGAGTCTAATTAGATACAGGAGGTTTTGCAAAGCCTGGGAGCGAGAAAGATGCACACCATGCCCCTGCACCCATGGTCAGATAACATCGTGGAACACATCAAAACAGTCAAGGAGCACCTATGGAAAATCACTGCATCGCATCAGAGGGCTTGGTAAGCATGATTATCTATCTTCTTCCTGGCTTACAGGGCATCCACTATGGGCTTGAACCCAGCTAGCCTAGTGTTCAGGCAAGAACTCCAATTGTCCTGTGACCTGCTGTTTGGGGCACCCCTGACAAGAAATGACAATCACATCATGCAGAAAATTTAGTGGACCATCTACAGGACATCCACAATTATGCCAGCCAACACCTGAAGCTGGCCAGTGACCAGTGACTCATGACAGACTGGCCAACTGTGTGGGCTATCATGAGGGTGACAGAGTGTGCCTCTATTGCCCAACCCACATGAAGAGGAAGTCACCCAAGCTCCAATCCTAATGGGAAGGTCCATATAAGGTAGTCACCCAGATAAATGATGTGGTATGCAGGATCCAGTGGAACCCTAGATCAAAGATGATGGTGGTACAGCTGGACCGGCTCGCACCATATCAGGGAGCTACTTGGGACAACTGACAACAGCGGGAGCAGTTTGTGAGCAAACACCATGCAAACCGAGTCACAGGGAGGAAGAGGAGACAAATCAGATGTAAAAATGCAGACCTCAGAAAAGAAATGGCAGTATGCCTGTAGGCTATTAGGGATGAATAGCCTTAAGGAGGGAGCAATGTGGAATACAGACCTGTTGCTAAACAGTAACACTGTAAACAGTGGTTACTGCAAGATAATGCCTGCAACCATAGAAGAATGGTGTTTTCTGTTTTTAAAAAACTTTAAAAAGTTTTAACACCAGGAAGGCTGCTGTGAATGTGAAAGGATGAACACTGTGTACATTGTGCATTTCAGACATTATATGTGTATGTATATAATTAACATCTATTGTAACAGAAGTTTCCAAAAAAGTGCTGATGCCCTCTGAGGATGATCCGTAGGGATCGAAACATGTAAGGGTGATGAGTCTTCAAATGATAAAACTTAAATAGTCACATTAGACGGTGTTATTTTTGTCTTTGTAATTGTTAGTGTGACGGACCAGAATGAAACAAAAAAAAAAAAAAAGGGCAATAAATCATGTCACCAATCCAAACCCTGTCTATAGTCACACATACACATGACAATTATTTTAAATAAACAGTTTAGGCATGCTCGTAACAGATTTGTGCTGCATAGTGTGAAATAAACAGAGTAACAGTTAACTTAATTCTCACTGATATTTGAAAGGAATACAAAACAAAAAAAAATAATTTTTATGATTTTGTATAAATTTTGTACAACAGTTTGATTCAATCAGTAGACCTCTACCACTTATGTGCACAATGGCTCAGGTTAGCCTGTGTGTTGATATCCAACAACACTGGGCTATTCTACATTAGCCAGACAGCTACCTGCTACAGATCTAAAGAATAATTTGGAATTTAAAGGCTTACAGAAATAGGAGCTGACCAGGTCTAACACATCTGAGTTCATAGTCATGACACAAGCCCGCAATGGAAAGAAAACAGAAACATACATGTTATAGTGGAAACAAGTTTTCTAGCACAAATCTAAGTTGCCCTATGGAATCGTTTAAAAGGTTTATGCGCTACCTCACCATGATTTCATCCTATTACACATTTACGTCTATAAAGAAGCAGCTGATGAAATTACTTCTTATCCACATAAGGCTAGTTTTCTTCACACAGTGCAGTGAAGCGAAGTGAAGTGGAAATGATGGTATATAACTGGAGGAAGTAAATACTAAGAGATAGTTAATGGAATATGTATGCTGTCATATAAAATTTGGATGAATTTATTGTAATTTAGCCTTTGTGGACAAATAATTAATAAGACCAGCATACACACAAAGATATTTGGGATTAACAAGTTTCTGAATGTTGTGCATCATCTTAAACTCCGTAAAAATGAATAGTTAACGAAGAAAGTGAAAAGTTGGAGCCTTTGCTAAAACCATCTGTGTAATTTTATCACACTACTTTCTCCTGATGTGAACTGAGTCACGTGACTTTTAGCTTTAAACCCTACAAGGGAATCACAATATGGAGACAAACATGTGCTGTATGTGCTGTCCTGTACTAGACTAGAAAGCAGCTGTCTTCACCACTAAAAAACAACTTGAACTGGGTTGAACATTAATATTTAGGAATACTGATGCTGATTTCTCAACAAATTTTTCTCTAAACAATAATTCATAATGAGACGTGACAATTATACATAGGACTGATCTGTGCAACTGCTAGCAATACTAATTAGCAGAAATGTTAGTGGATCACCTTATCTGATCCAGCGGTTTGTAAAAAATCACTAGAATCCAATTTATTTTCTGGTTGCAGTATGTGATCTATTGATGGAATATTGTTTCTTTGTCAAAAACATGGGCTGTTAAATAAGAAAACCAATACTACACTTTTAATCAGATTGGAGAAAAATGATAACGACATTTACAAAATATCACATGAAGTTTATGTACTAGAAACAATCAGTACATACAGTTTTTCAGGAGGATGAAATTATTTAAAGATGGAGAGGGAGATGTTACAGCTCATGAATGGTCAAGTGGTTTGACAACTTCCAGAGCTCATTGAAATGTGGAGAAACTAACTGAAATGACAACAAATTGTCATCAGTTTACTGTTCAAAAGAAGATGTAATTAAGTTGTGCCAAAATTCTCAAAGGTAAGCAAAATGATAGAAAAGAAATTTGCTCTACGCTTTCAGAAAATTGTTGGAATAATCCAACATTTTGATTTAAAAAGTGATGGTTGATTAGAGTTGTTTCTCCAGCACAAACAGAAAGAATATCATGGCCTCTAATGGAAATAATCAAGGTATTCATGACAAAGGTTAAAATGTGAATATGAAAATTAGAGATCAAAACAGTGCTAATATGCTTTTTGTTACTGATGGTAATAGCCATTATGAACATGAGACTTTTCACTCTCAAAAATACAAAAACCACATGAGAAGGTCCAATTTCGAATAAACTGAATCTAGTTATTCATAGCAATGTACTGGCAATACTGAGATTGGTTGGTGGTGTAACTGTTATACCTCATATTACACCTATATGGAAATTTTAGAAAATATACTAAACATGTGCAAGTCTTTAATTTTCAAGGCTGAATCAAGAAAAATCCTGATTTCAATTTGTTTATTTTTCAGTCTTCAACTCAGAATTTTTTTGATACTTGCTTTGGTTTTGCATGTTGCATCTGATGTCAAAATGGATATATACTGTACTTATATGAATGGAAGACAATGCTTTTTATTATTTTATGGGGTAAAAACTGTGGGTCATGATTTTTTATATTTAAATTTGTTAATGTGTCATGCCAAAGTTTGCACTATATTGTGCTCTGAGAATACCAAGCAAGAGAGGCAGAAATATGACTCAGGGTCAGAAGCCACAAGCTTCCATGAGTTTCCCACCAACTTATAGTGCAAAAACAGGAAGACACAGTACACAAAATCACTAGATTCTGTGCCAATACAAGTATCCATTATAGTAAATATAGCAGATCATGTTACTTAGTTAGTTAGTTATTGGAGAGGGTGGGTTTCCCCCTGCACTTAGACCAGTATTGGTTCACTGTGCTTCCCTCTATGATATTCTACCAGTCACTATATCCTACCGATATTGGTGCGTACCATCAGTCCCGACCGAGCCAGCGAGTTCGGCCTCCACTAGCTGGCGGTATCTATAATGCTTCCCCCATCTATCAGAGGTGTTAGAGACTACTTGTTGGACGGGAAACGTCCTTGATTTTGGCTGTGATCTCCTTAGGAGATATGAGGTTCTTTTACGTGCCATAAAGCTACGACATGGGACCCACGGCTTAGAGTCCCTCCCAGAGGACTTGTTCCCTTAATTTTTCCACCCTTAAAAATTCCACGACCTCTGCCGGGTTTGAACCCGCATACCACGAGTCATGAGGTGGGAACGTTATCTCTAGACTACGGAGGCCGCTTTAGCAGATCATGTTAAGAAAAGAGGTGATAGTGAGAAAGGGAATATTGTGCCAAAAATTATCAAGTACAGTTATAATGGGAACTTTAAGATTACAGTGATTAAATATGTAGAAAAAAGAAACAGCTGTCAAGCAGTAAGAGATGATGTCTGAAGATGGAAACAACAAGAACAGAAATAAAATAGTGCCAATTCTACATGAAAATCATCATTTGTATAGGTAGAAAGGGAGAATGGAAAGTTAGTTTCGTGCACAGAGATGCTAATGGCTATTCAAAACTAGACACACTCCAGATCAATAAAAGAGCCTGAAGAACTGCCAACATACGTTACAAAGGAAATTATAACAGACGTTTATGAATTCTTTCCTACATTATCACTGTTGGAAGTTATGGTTAGAGAGAAAAAGGTGTTCTGCAGTGCAGTCCTGTTCGTGGAGCATTATTAAATTCAACAAGAAGAACCCTTAGAAAGAGCTAACCTCAATCACTGGACAACCTATGTCAGTATAACTACAGCAATGTACCTAATGACCAGGCTTTGTCAGTGGGAGATAGCAGGGAAAATGTACATTAAATACTGTGATACAGCATGCACAGAACTAAAACTAAGATATAAAAGGAGGTGGAAATTCTATGCAACAAACCTAGCATAAAATTATTTCATAAATTTACTTTTTCTGTGCAGGCATGTTTCCTTGTACAAGGCTGTCTTACATTCAGAAACATCTTCCATTCTGACAAATACAATAGTATGTTTACTGCACTGTGAAGAGGTGGCTAGTATTATAAAATGTGTTTACAGTGGAGGGGGGATGGTCTACTACAGAAAATTCTCATTCTCATTTTGATTTTTTAATTTTTTACAAATTTGTCTCATCTTAAACTGAAAGAGTCCTTCTTGCACATGCTTAGAATGAAGAGCTAACATTTGTCATTTCATATATTCTGACATTTAAAATCCTTAAAATGATGGTGTGCATTCTAACTGACATATTATTTCATGCTGAAATATTTACCTTTGGATACTTTGCCTTTCCCCACTGTGGTCGCTGAGAAGCTAGATGTCTTTGTTGTCACTGTAATGAAAATTTCAATGTCAGCCATGTCTGGTTGAAGACCAATCTGGTGGTGGTTAGTTTGAAAGAGTTTGAATTTATCCCCCAATATGGATCCTGTACTGTCTTGCTAAGTAATGAACATTAGCTACAAATTATTCAGTGTAAAATAAACTGTACTAATAGGAGTAATTCTGTGACTCAAAACAAACAAGCAGTTCCAGGCAGAACCCATAAAGCCTACTCTTCTACTGCACATACTTCAAGCCTTACAGATCTTGTGTTGCTAATGTTATAATGTTAAGTTTATAATCAGCAACAGATTATTTAGCTGACAGATTAGTCTACTAGCTAATGAGCAGATGTCACAGGATCTGATTCTACTGGAGTTAGTATTTATTTTATTCCTTGCAATTGTGATGTCACACACAGACAACTGTTATGATTATAATCACCACTTTTGTTAAAAATTAATTGCTGAAGTAGTGGCTCCAAATACAATATGTCATGTGTACATTCCAGAGTTCTGAACCATCGCCATGTTTGTAATTGTTGACTTATAACAATATTTCCTATATAATCAATAGGTATGCATGCAATCTAACTTCATATCAGATTTCATATTCATACATTTAATGGTTCATTAGTTGTCCCTATCAAACAAAAGATACAGAAAATATGCACATGGCTGCCATACTGTTTTTCAGTTTCTTAAAAGTAACATTTTAATAAAAAGTGCATAAGTTCGGTATCCTGCATAATGTGATTCCAGATTTGCTCTAACTTAGAAGTTTATGTGACCGCCATTTTACTGTTACTGATTTAATAAATTAAAAGATGATATGGCTGATGTGGTTGCCAATGTCATAATGTTCATACAAATTTAATAACTGGCAAACTGGTTCAAAAGTTAAAAGGGAGGGCCATAGCATGGTGACCTCACAAGCCTGTTTCTTTCTTTAAGAAGGCAGATTAAAAACGTGTTTCCTTGTTCAGTCAAAGATAAAATTATGACATCACAGTACAAGGGGTCTGTGGGTGTTCTTTTATACGCATGTACAAGAAATAAAAGTATATAGATTAAAAACTAATTTCTTAGCCTAAAATACTAATTAAGACACTGTAATACATTGAGTTCATGTGTTTCCTTTCCCACTAAAGTCAGAGAAGCAGCAATATAAAATAAATTTCAATAAAACTGCAGGGAAGGAAGAGTCACACTAAATTTTAACAAAATCCTCAATGCTATGAGGAGGAATGAGCTCTAGGATACTCCACTATGAATGAAATCCAAATTAATTAGTTTAGGAAGAATGCATTACTTTTTATGCTATTCTCCAATGAAGACAAGGTGTGGGGAACTATTGTTAGACCATTTTACAGTTAATTGATGAACATATTGAGATTAAGTGTACACAAACAATGGCAGGAGTTCTCCAAAAGTCATGTGAATGTTTTCTTTTCTTTGTGGGTTGGGTTACTTTATGACGCTGTAAGTAAGTGGATTACATAGCACTGAGTGACAGGATTCATGAACCTATCAAGGTACTACCTGACATTTGCCTGGAGGGACTGAGGAAAATCACAAAACTTTCAGTCAGGATAGGCTGGGTCTCAGCTGAGATTTGAATCAAGCACCTCCAAAATATGAGTCTAGAGTATTACCAATAGCCCAGCATGCTTAGTCTGACATTTCCACCTCGCAGAGTAAAACAGGCTGCCCTTGGGAACAATCTTGCCTCTTCTTCATCATGGGATAGTGCAACTGATATACATCATATGTTACTGTTATGTTCAAATAATAGGAAGCAACTGTGCCTCACCTTCAGTTTGGGTCACAGTATTGCCATCTGTGGAGGATGATGTCACCTTGGACTCGGAATGTCCTGTAAAGAACCAAACAAAGTTTTAGTTTCTAGCTGCATTAAGTTACAAAGACAGCTCTAGAACAAATATGCAATGTACTTTTGACAGAAGACCACATATATGTGTACTTATTACATTTGAATAAACTGATTCCCCAAGAAATTTTTAAACAGCATATTTTCAAAAGAAGGCAATGCTTACATATCCACGAAGAGACACAGAAACTCTCTATCCATCAGAAGACAGGCATATTCCACAGTACAGATCAGAAAAAATAAAATCTACAATGAATTATAAAGAAATCATACAGTGCATATACCACTTACATATTTTACAATAGTTTATTCGCTGTGAGGTATCTGTAGTTCACGATTAGAATATTAATTAACATCCATACTGAACTACATATATTGTATACAGCATTCTGTGACATGAATAAAATGAACTCTATGTACAAAGAATGTTACAGTTCAAGCATATTTTATTATGTATGTATTCCTTTCTGAACACAAAATAAAAAGCAGAACTACTTTGCATTCTGTTAAATGACTGAATCAATTATTACATCACTAAATGGCAATAATACATGAGTTAAGTAGCACAAATATAATATGGCTTCCATACAAAAAGGCAGGCTGAAACAAACCAAGCACTTCTGCAGGAAGAATGCATATAGTGATGGGCATTTCCTGCTTATATTATACAACACTCTTACATTAATGATACCCCAACACTGCGGGTGGTATCACAGTTTAAAAACAAAATTGAAACTGAAATTTTAAATACACACGGACTTTGGAAATACATCCAATAATAAGTGTAAAGCGTATGAAAAACACACAATCCCTTTCAGTGTTAAGGTGATGAACTGTGTATGTTGGCTGTCAACAGTTTTAATTGGTATGTGACTTTACTACTCGTGAACTTCAAGTGTTACTCAGCCAATTCATTTTATAAATGACTGATCCTCCTAACACTTCATTATTTCATCTGTATTAGCTTATAATCCTGAACAGTTTTCCTGCATCTCAAACCTTCCTCAAATATAAAAACTCATGACATGTATATCTACAAACACATTAATTCTTAGGAAGTACAAATTTTATAGTACTTTCTCTTCCACTCTTTCATCTTTAACTTCTATTTATCCACAGAAGACTGAAACTGCGAATTACTCTTTGTAAAATTTTCAAAATGTAGCGTTGAGACAGTATGGTTCGTGATTGTTAAAAGATTATGTAAGGCACTGCAATATAAAATGTTATTCTTTTTGCTTTTTCATATATCAGTATATATGAGAAAGTAATGATATCAAAAACTCTGATAAAAGCGTTTTTGGCTGGTGTGGTTATGAAAGAGTGGTTTCTGGTGTGCAGTCTTCTCAGTATGGATGTGTGGCCCTGATAGCACTGGAAGGGTTGGATGGATTTTATTCATATTTGGAGTCAAGAGTTTATCCAACCTATGTCAGAGCATGGGGAATCTGAATATTCCAGGCACAAAAATAGAGGCCCTTCAAATGGGACACAAAACACAAAATCATGATTTTATCAAAAATGTTCAGTAATTTATGCCATCTGCACTAAAGTCCCCAGTGAAAAATGTTACTTTTCTCAAAATCATCTTTAAGGCTCAGGTGTATTTCATTGTTGCCTGGTATTCAGCAACCAACAAGGTCTACCAAGCAACAGTAGAATTTGCTTCCAAGGTAATGTACATAAGGTCAACTGCATGAGAAAGTAGGTGAAATGTCTTTGCAATGATTATTTACTTACTCATTTATGGTTTATTTGAGAACACAGTAAATAGCTCACACTACCTAGCACTGAATGATAGGATGTTTAGTGAATTATGAACTGGTAAGGAGGTGGAAGGAAATTGTCATGGCCCTAATCTGAGGTACTATATTGGCATTTGCCTGGAGGGAATGAGTGACAAAAAAATCTGAGTCAAGAAAGCTGGTGCCCTGGACGAGATTCGAACTGGCCACCATCGAAATACAAGTCAGAAGTGTTAACTGCTTCAACCAACTTGCTCAGAATATATATATATACACATAATGACAAAAACTGTGTACTATCAAGGAGTATAGTTTTTGTACTTTGATAGGTTTCATTATGCAAAGATATTATCAAATTATTCACATTCTTTTACAATTTAATTTGAAGCTGATCAATATTCAGCAAAGCCACAATGACAGAATGTCTGTATATAGCAATATGGTAAACCAAGCTTCAAACCTTATTCAGTATAATGGAATCTGAACAGAAAGTTTAAAGCACCGGCTGCCATTATTTTTTAGTCTCTGAAATATTTCAAATGCCCATCACCAACACATCTGCTGCCTGGATATAATGACAGTTTCAGTCCATCACAGCAACTCCAAAAATAGATACAAATGTTAGCAGTAATGTTTTATTTATGGAAACAACTGAGCAGATATTGAGGATAGAGAGTATAAAAAGGTAAGAAATCTTTTAACAACTCTTTGAAGTTACAAATGGTAATAAACTCAATTCAGTTTTACATCCTGCTTTCACTAACATTCAAGCTCTAATCCCAGGGATACCATTTATTACTGTTAAATTACAGTAACTTCCTTGACATTCAAAACCAAAAAGAACAGCAACTATAGCTACTGTAATTACAACACAGCCTTCTAAAGTTTCTTGGATATTTGGAATGAAGCAGAGAAAGTTCCACCATTATGTGTTTAACACAAGAAAATATAATCAGAAAGCATAGTGTTAAAAACATGGATTTGAACCACCATCTGAGAAGTTTAGGAACAGTCTCAACCTGCTCAGCATTGAACATAAATACACTTACTGCATAGTAAAAAAGACAAAATACAAATTCAGTCATATGAGGCTATGAGGGTTACATATGATACTACTATAGTGTGATAATTGCATAAAAATGAAGGTATGGAATAAACACAATTTATTATGCAAGGGAGATGCAGAGATAGTTAGAACAACCAATCACATGAGTCACTGCTAGTGAATAAATAACAGGGAATCAATCAGGGGAACACTTCTGCATGATAACTTCTACCAAGAAAGACAAGCAGAAACATTCTGTGTAAGTTGAAAAATGCAGCCAGGGATATCAATTTCCACATCAGATGTAGTTTCCGACTCACAGCTGCTGGATCCATATCTGGATTGATGCACATTCAAATTCCTTCTCCCACTACTTGCAGATCTCATGCCTTCAGACCAACCAACACATGGATGCTGGAGCTGATGTGGAAGATGAACTTGCAGATGTTCCAGTTAGCACAGCAACAAGCAGATGTTCATGTCTTTTATGCAATTATTTGCAACTAAGCTAATGCTTGCAAAAAATGAATAAAATCAAGATACTTGTTTCTCTAGGCATAAATCTGTTATTTTTCAGTAGCATTTGATACCTGCACTACAAAAAGAAGCTCATCTATTAAAGTGTGAGTCTCATCAAAGTATAAACACTGCACAAACGGATGACTACATTAGTGTTCAGCTCTTCAGACATGCTGGTGTTTCATCTATTTTAGGTGTAGTGAATTTCACTTCCTGACTCCATGCTAGATGCAGCTACTTACTACTCAAGTGCTGTGCCAACTTGGTCCGTGTCATGCTTGAGTCTTCCCAAGCCTGCTGTTTGTGTACAAACTGTGATGACGCACTACGGCTCAAATGGGATGGGAAATGTTCCTCAACTGCAGGTTGCCTCACTGATAGCTTTGTTTTGGGTGTTGTATTTCGTTTTGATACAGTTTCACTGTTACCTGATACAGTAGCATTAAAAACACTCTCAAATGCTTCATCAACATTCTCAAGATTGTCATCTAGAATCAACATCTCACATGGAGGACGAACAGAATTATCTTTTGGTTCTCGAGCTTTCAGTCTCACTTCATGAGATTTTGACTTAGCAGAAGTTCTAAGGTATGCTTCTACTTCACGCTGTTTGTTTTCTACACTTTCAGGTGACAAGGCAGCTTCAAACTGCTTGGGGAATGATAAGGAATGACTTGATTTCGTTTTAGGTAATGCTGGTGGAATTCGACGAATATTTCTATTTGGTATTGTGAGGTCAGACAAGGCAAGGCTCTGTGGGCGCTTGTTTCTTATTCCTTGCTGTCCTGCTACTAGCTGGTGCCATGATTCAGACTTACGAAGGGTAAGAGGCGATAAGGAAGTGGAAGGGTTCATAAATGTGTCTGCAGTGTTGCTTGGAGTGCTCATATCTGAAACATCATGCAATGAACTGGAACGTGGAGCATTAGGAAAAATATCTGCCGAGTTCTGCACTTTGTTACTCTTACTATAAACTGGGATTTGCAGTCGTGTGGTTAATATCGATTCTCCACTTTCCTGCAGCTCTTCTGTACTAGTTGCAGTAATTAGAGATTCAGCTGAAGCAGGACGCACATGAGTTGACAGTGATGGAAGATAGCCAGATTCTTGAGAAAGGCCAGGTACACTTCCTGTATCAGAAAATTGTCCTAATCGCCTATTAGGACCACGTGAACACTGTGAATATGCCATGCTCTCATAGGTGCCATTCCTTCTCTTTTGATATGTAGGACTGCATAAATTATTAGTATCATCAGCTGCTTTGCTTTTAAGCTTCTTCTGGTACTCTGTGAACTGCTCGTCACTTATCATGGATGCAATATCTGGTTCACTGTGATGCCTAATAACAGGACCTGTTAGAGATTTTTCTTCTTTCTGTGTTGTTGATTTAGAGAGCAAATGATGCTGCTGTGATTCTTTAGCATCCTTTCTTAACCTATCAATGGTGGGGGACTTCTTGGATGAATGAAGAGAAGTCTTTTGTTTATATCTTAGCGCTTCATCATCTGCTTTCTTCCTCAATGCAGCTGTAGGGGAGGTACTGTTTGACTGCTTAGATGCGGTTTGCAAGTTTCTATTTTCACCAGCAGATGAGAATTTTATAAGCACAGAACTGAGGTTCTTTGCAGCAGAACTACGACCACTGGCTTCCTCTTCTGCATCATCATACCGATGCCTTGTTCTCTGAGTTACCATAACTGCTTGGTGAGATGTGGGGCCTACCATGATATGGGACACTGCTGTAAATGCTTCTGGTGAAGGAAGTGAGGTGTCAGGTGACTCCATTGACTCCATTTCTGGTTGCTGCACATTTGAGCTGGGTATGAACATGTCCTCACTCTGAGGAAATGTGGAAGGCCTAGACGTGACACTTCCACCGTAGGTTTGAGGGACAGGACTAACACTTGGAAGCTCAGTGAATTCTTGATTCCCATAATCAATTTCAGTTGTGTAGCTTTTTGTACAATACTGAGGTATCTCTGCTAATATCTTATCCTGCACATTTTGCTCATGAAGATGAATTCCATCTCCATATTTCTGCTCACTGTAAGAACTGTGAATTTGAAGATCTTCATGATGATGTTGTTGACTGTTACCATAGTTCTGAATTAGATGTGGAGCAGTAAGCATTGGTGGTGCTGGGATAGGCAGAGGTAATTTGGGGTTATTTAACGAGAACACTTGATTTGTTTTTTCTTGATAACGTCCTTGTACTGAGCAAGAGGTATGTGAAGGAGGAACATAACTTTTAGGAGTTGGAAGAGGGGCATGGTGTTTAACAGGTACGCTCATATTTCCTGGCACAGCAGTCTTCCCTTGACTCCGACTCTGTGGCAATGAAAGTGGAACAGGTTGGGGTGATGCTTCTCTAGAGATATTCTCAAACTTTATTACAGCCGAATTAAGCACGCTATGCTGTGGTTGGATGCCATCCTTTGTCCATGGAAGGTTTTGGTTCACTGGTGAAAGCAATTCCTGTTTTTTCTGCTGGGTGAAAACTGTCCTTTGTTTGCTTGGTTTAGGAGCAGTAGTATGCTGGATTACATTCCCACTATCAAACTGGTTTACTATTTCAGCTTTCTGCTTCTTCTCAATGGGTTGGAAGGCTGACATAGGAGCATGGGAAAACTTGTTTATATTCACTGGAGCATGGACAGTAGCAGGAGACTGTGGAGGAGTGAAGAGCTGCTTCTTAGTGAGAACAGTCCCTGTGCTGGCTGCTACCATCAGCGATCCAACCACCACTGAATCATCAGAAACGGCATCTCTCTCAGTCCAAGGAAGCTTACTCTGTTGCTCTTGCTCCTTCTGCTCGAAGAGCTTCTTCAAAAAAATGCTTCCTTGCCGAGAGAGTTTTGGGCCACTTGCTGTTGCACTCTTCTTAAGAGTAACTGAATCATCAGCTGACTGCCAAAACGTCCTTGCAGCTGCTGCACCTGGTGACACCAATCTTCTTCCTCTTCCAGAGTCACCTCCACTTCTTTCTGCAGATGTTTCAAATGCTGTTTTAATATTTGTGAAGCGGCTGCTCCAATGATGACCACCGCGAGCAGAAGGATTGTAGCTACTGGCTTTGCCCACTCCCTCATCTCCTCGCCATATACTTCCCTTGCCATTACTGTGCTGCTGAAGGAAAGCCAAGAATTTATGGTCACTCTCAGTCTTGGGTTGAAAGGCTGGAGGATGAATCTTATCTACAAAGGCCTTATTTCCATTGCCTACTCTGATTGGACCACGCAGAGCAAGATAAGCAGCTCGGTGCTGATCACTGGTTAAGCCTGTTCCAGATCTGGAATCCCTTTGTCCCTCATATTCTTCTCCTGAAGAATAATCAGTTTCTTCTTCAATTTCATAGAAATTAAGTGGTTTTGGAATGTCGATAGTATTAGCACGTTTCATCTTGACTTTACGGTCAGAACGCCCATGTGGTCTACCGACAACTTCCTTCGTGTCTTCAGCAGCTATCTGCAGCAGTCTTTGTGCTGATGATATGCTGATACAAGTGTTCCTATTGTTTGTATCTGCTTCAGTATTATTTAGAACTGTCAAAGTACTCTGTATTGGATTTTGCATTGTGTGGTCAATATTCTGGATGTCTTGCCGATTAAGATTCTGCTTGATGATGCCTGGACTCCAGTGTTCACCATTATTCCAAGATTTCCTACTTGTGTCTGGCACCTTTTCTGTATCCTGTTTGTCATTCTTTCGACTGTCATCAATACTAGCTTGCCAAGATTCCAGTTCTGCGGTGGTTTGCTTTGAATTGTATGCATTTAACACTTTTATTTGTGCACAATTAACATCTGTTTTGGAATGTCTATCAAATTCATTCTCGACATGGCGGTTATTACTGATTTCTCCTTGTGTTTTCTCATTGGCAGCAGCTTGGCGAACAGTACATGTGTTATCTTCCTCCTCCTCATCTGTTTCAGAACTGCCTTCATCCTCACTTGAAGCATCCTCATCACTATCATCATCTTCACTTTCAAAAGTCTTCTGACAAAACTGAGCATTAACTCTATGTCGTTTTTCTTCTTCAAGTGACAACTGTTTATTAATAGCTGCTTTATGTACAGCAATTTGAACAGACTGAGCTGGAGTGAACAGAAGAACACTTGGGTCATAATCCCTACTATCGCTATCCAGAGACAAAGAATGTGAAATAGCAATGCGCTCAGGTACACTGTCTTGTGGTGTGGTCACACTGTCAATAACAGCGTCCAATGAGCCAGACTGTGCCACTCCTCTATGTGGGGATGAGCTGCCACTCAATAGGGGTTTCTGAATATGCCGACTAGGCAGACAGCTTCCACTATCAGATCGTGGAGTTGATGCTTTGGAACTTGATGTACTGCTCACTGCTGAACCTTGAGAAACCGATCTACGCTGAAATTTATCTGCAACAGAAGGTCCACTATTTGACCTTTGTGGAACAGAAGCCTGAGAGACATGCCTATGAGCCACTCTGTCACCTACTGAAGTTCCACTGTCTGATCTTTGTGGAGTTGATGCTTTGGAACTTGAACTGCTATCTAGAGATGAAGCTTTTGATACAGGTTTATGGGTGGTCTTCTCTGGAACTGAGTTGCCACTGTCTGATCTCAGAGGCGTGGAAGCTTTGGAACTGGCAGTGCTGCTGGTAGAAGAAGAAGATACTGGAGCTTTCTGAATGGCTTGCTCAGCCAATGAAACAACACTTTGTGTAACTGAACTTGAGCTATCTAATGATACAGATTTCTGGATAGGTCTTACCCCTTCCTGTCCAAGTTTTCCTGGTCTATATTCTCTGTGAACTGCAGTCATTGGCTGTACGCCATCAGGTTTCTCTGACTGAGAACGAACTTCTACTCTACTGACTTGATTGTAACCATTCTCTTTATGCATGCTGCTATGAGGAGGAATTTTAATATTAACTACAACTGGAAGATCAGTAATTATTTCAGGAGTAGTGTCATCTGGCACTGTAGTACTGTTATTTATGTTACAAGTACTATCTAAAGATGCTGACTGCTCTAAAGGTCTATGAATTCCATTTAAATCTGTGACACCAGTATCATTTGAATTGATGTCTATATCACTACAACTGCTTCTTCGGTTTTCAGCCTGTGATGGACCGTTTCTTGAGATGCCACTCTTTCGCAAATGAGAAAGAAAGAATGGTTTTGCAGAGGCATTTCCATTAAATGTGGGACCCGGCAGAGAATGTCTTGGAGTAAAGTGGACAGGGCGGAATACACGCATCACAGGGGACACGACAGATGATGTTACTGATGAACCTTCTGGTAAAGTCAAGTCTTGTGCAGAGTTTTCTTGCATCAATTCATGTGCAGTCTCAGCATTTCTAGAAGTGCCTGAATTTGAAATTGATTTTTCCTTTGCAGCATTTTCTTCAACCAGTCTTCTTGCATCAGCCAACTCCTCTCTTGTTACTGCAACTGTATGCCTGGTTTGACGAAAAATGTTCCTATTCTGAAATTTTTGTGCCTGTTTTGGAGGATGAACCATTTTTTCAGGATTATCAGTCTTTGGATTTTCTTTGTCGGGTGGAGCAGGCAGGTGGAGTGATGCCTGTAGCCGAGACACAAGTTGCAAAAGCACATCTCTCCTTGCGGGATCCAACACTTCTCCTTGCCCTTCTCCGATACTACCCAGCTGCAATGATGCTTGAAGACGTGACAGAGCAGTCTGAACCTCAAGCAAGAGACCTGGACCAAGAGGTTCTGCTGATCCAGAAACAGAGTTTAACTTCTGTGTCGATATATCGTGGCCCTGTTGACGATGAAGTTCAATTGAATCCCGAAGACCCACAGCCAGAAGTCTGAGATCCTCGCCAGATTCAATGCCAGAGTCTTCAACTCTCTCCATTTGCCCCTCCCCAGACAGGCTCTGGCTGGAATAGGAGTGTGGTGGAGGGGCAAGTGGAGGAGCAGTACCTGAACATTTCTTTTCTAGCAACAGTGAAGACCGTAACTGTTCCACTAGCAAAGGCAGGAGCAGAGACTCACCCTCCACTACACTGCGACAGAGCACATCACCCGTTTCCTCCTGCTCACGTTCACTTGCAGCATCCTCATCAGCCAAGGCAGCAGCCACTACGCTTGCACAAGCTGCAGCAACAAATACATGGTTCAGCAGATAGAAATTTCATAAACACGAAGTTAATAAACTAGGCATAAAAAACAATTTAATTACTTGGCATTGTGTACCCACATTTCTTAACTCTTAACAAAACATGTCAAGAATTACAGACCTTTCTGTTCTGCCATAACTACTCGCAGCCTTGCTCTGATTTGGCGTCTCCCTTCGTAGTCTGAGCACTTGTCCAACTAGAACATTAGATAACAGTGCATTATATTCATCTGACTGTAATATATGTTAAAATCCGTTAACACTGAATTGGCAAAGAGTAATGGTATGAAAAGAATGTGTAAGTCAACATCAGATTTGCTTTACTCTCCTATTGGAAAATGGCATCTGAAGAGAAATTATGTATTGGAAACTAAATTCATTCATTTTATTTAAAAACCTTAAAATGCTTGGCTCTAAATGTGTAGTCTTCACACACAATAATTTGATTTATGAATTCACACATAATTAATTTATACATCTGTCCTATACTTGAGTAAGAGCTACAACAGTTCAGTCGGTATAGCGATGTGCTATAGACTGGATGGCCAGGGTTTGGTTCCCAACAGGGGCAAGATTTTTCTTCTCTAGTGTCAATACTGGCTCTGGGTCCCACCCAGGCTCCTACAGGATAACAGGACCTCTTTCCCCAGGGGTAAAGTGGCAAGGGCGTGAAGCTGACCACTCACCTTCATCTACAGTTTAAGTCGAATGGTGAAGCTATAACTCCACTGACCCATACATCTCCGTGGCAGAGTGTGTAAATGCTTATGCACAGTCAATTTTATCCTTTATCTCACAGCTGAGTCAGGGATCTGAACCACTGGATAAACGTCAATCTGTTTGTGTGTCAGCACCACCATTTTTTCACAACAATGCATCATAGAAAACATGGTAAATACAAAGATATTCTCTTCCCTACATTCCCTACAGTACGGACAATACTTTGTAAGATGAGGCACCGACTAAACAATTAATATTAACATCTACATCACGAGCCTCCTATACAATCTTATATACAAAAAGAAAATATAGAATATTCCAATTTGTCCATGGGAATGCACGAAATTACATAAAACGACGACTGATTCGATGTTATAAAACATAAATTAAAATTTTATTCTTGTTTTACAATATAACTTCCGATTGTATTTTTTACGTCAAGTGTTTTATATGATTAATAGTATTGTATCCAGTTTAACAGTACTGCAGTTCAGTGGTGTATATATGTTTAACCATGTATTTGCCTGATGGCTATTAATAGCCAAAGCATGTAGCAGATCCATAGCTGGGCATTGGACTTGATATTTGTTGTGCTGTAACAGTTAATAAAGACGTTGTACAAAGATATTCCTCTTGCAGAAAAAAAATTGTGATAAATTGTTAATTTTGCTGCTAATTCCATGAAGAAGTGGTGTATTAATGGTAAATCAGCTGATGCAGGCACAGAGGCAGTGGAAATTAAGCCAGAGAGTTAAACAAAATTATTAAAATCAGGGATTATCTGGAAAATTTAATTTTCAATGTGGATAAAACAAGGCTCTTCTGGAAGTGGATGACATCCCATGTGTCTATTTCCAGAAAGCTGAAAAATGTCTCAGGATTTGAAGCTTCTGAAGAATGCCTGACTCTCCTCTTTGGAAGCAACATTTCCAGGTCTTCAAATTGAAGTACCTTTTTAGTTTACCATTCAGCAGTGCCTGCTGCTATGAGTGGATATACCAATGCTGATTCACCCACTGTATTGAGTAGCAACCCCAAGGCCTGGTTGAGGGATAATTTAATCATAGGCTGGTTTAGCTCTTATTTTTTTCTTAGCAGTGAAAAAATACTGTTAAGGACATTGGTGATGAGTCCTGGGCTTTGCCATTAATAAACAATGCAAGGCCAGCCTGTGAGACTAGAGACAACGGGCACACACTTTCTCTTCAAACCAGTGTTTATTCAACTACATTCCACATCACTCTTGCAGCTCACAGATCAGGGTGTCACTGCGACCTTCAAGGCCTTGTATGAAGATCTTGTAAGTGACTCATTGAGGAAATCACTGAACTTGACAGAGAAAGTATGCAACACGGATGGAACAAATTCTACATAACGAAGGTCTGGGATGAAGTGTACCAGGCTAGAATAAGTGTTGTCTATCAGGAACTATACCCAGACACTGTACAAGAGCTTTCTGGCTCTGAAGAAGAGCTACCCAAATGACAATGGTGCAATCAGCCATGTCACAAGCAAGCAGTGACCAAGGAAATCATTGCAGATAATGAGGTAGAGTTACTGACCCCTCATGGCTAGCCCCTTACCAGCCAGGAGTGAGCTGCACGAGTTTGGCCACCATGTGGCTTTGAGGAAAAGCAAAAACCTGAGTTGACTACCAGTGTCAATGAACACAAGCATTCTTTGCACAGGCAGTGCATGGCTACACTGGAGGATGACAACCATGACTTTATATTGTGACTGTATGAGCGAGTGCTGTAAAGCATGGTTATGACACACCACTTGACTGCTAGATAAACGTTGTGTATTGAGTGACAAAATCTAACCAGTTGGCCTGTGACTCCTATTTGAAGTGCAGACCACACCCAGGACCATCTTCCAAGCAGCAGAGACTTCTGTCAGCTGGTGGAGAACTGGTTCATGTGGGAGATGGCCAGCAGTAAATTCCTCCCTCCATCTTAACCCACCCATACATGTTCCCAGCTGTGAGTCATAATGTGAGGATGAAGCTAAGGCACCGAAGGTTTAACACCAAGCTCCAAGAAATCTCATGATGTATGTTACTTTTTACTTACAAAATCTTATTTTATTTATTTTCATGTAAAAATGCATTTACTTTTTTTTTCATAGATTTGTTACTATATGTGACTAGACTCATATTTTATCGGATTACTTTGGTGCCTTTTGGGTCTCAGAGTTGGGGCAAATACTTACTTACTCATGGAGCTGAGCCCTTCTTGAGGAGCCGCCAATTCTGCAGCTACTCAAGAATTTCCTACCATTTTATGGAACCCGAAGGTTTATTACCATGTTCACAAGAGCCCTCCACTGGTTCCTATCCTGAGCCAAATCAATCCAATCCATACCATCCCATCCTATCTCTCTAAGATCCATTTTAATATTGCCCGCCCACTTATGCCTCTTGGGCAAATACCCTACCTTATAAAAATACATGTCATAGTACCCTCTAAGAATGCAGAATTGGCTTTAATGCAGTTTTACTAGAAACTATTCAATTCATTACGGTAGGTCACACATGCAAGCACACACAGTTTTCACTGCCTGATTAACTAATTTACACATGAAGTCACTGTGAATGGTGAATGTCTTTTATCACAACTAATAATGAGAATAATGCAGTGCGAAATCTGAGTTTCTCACTGTAGTCACTATGAACAGTATTATTTGCTGGGATGTTATGCCATGAAGTCTTGTAGCAGTTTACTTATACTCCAGTGAATTCATCTTCAGGAATGAAGAGTATGCTGTAAAAGCAAGCAGCAGATACAGCTGCAGAAGATAGTACTCTTCAAGCATAATTCTTCTTCTTTTCAGACACATGGTTACACTTACCAATTGACGTAGCAATCTCTCGTCCCAAATTTCCTCAAGGTCTTTCTCCAAGTCTTTGCTGTTGGTCAATGTGGATGGAGTCTACAATGAAGGAAAAATAAACATAAATGGAAGCAGTGAACATGTGGCTGGCAATGTGACAGAAATGGTCCACCATTACATAAATAGCTTTCCTTGGTACATCCTTCTCTTTCACTTTATTTCATACACTTGCCAAATGTTATACAAGGTGTAGTGAACCTACTTTCATGTAGCAACTAATAAGCATCAAGTCTGTATGCTCCATCAGCCAGTACCTGTGTATCTAGAGAATAAAAATTATAAATATAGTTATTCACCGCCCATGCTATTGCAACTGTACAGTAAGTGCACGATGGCAAAGCACACTAAATCATGTAATATGTGAAGCTGTCTGTGTATGTGAATCATGATCATTCACGCATCAGTTATCCTTCTCGTTTACATATGTTTTTGTAATATATATTACAATCATGTGACAGAAAGTATAATTTTAAAAATAAACAATAAATAATAACAGGGACAAATAAAACATTAAGATCAAAACCTAGTATTCTGAAAAAAAGAAAAAAACAAAGTGTATAAAAACGTGGAAATATGAAGAATACCAGAAATGTTACAGTTTTAATAAAGAAACAGTACCACAAACTGATGAGATGATAAAACAGAACTGAAAAAGATCTAACTACTATTATCATGCTTTATAACCTACTGCTGTATTGAAACACAGCAAATTCATGTTGTGGTTCACTGACAGAAACACTGCAGTCAGCTGTTCTCAAGGCAGCCTGTGTAATTATGCAAGATTTCAGGTTCTCATGGTGATTACTGGGAAGGGCACCACCTTCTGGTATGTAATGCTGTGTAGTCCAGCAGAAGTTCACTGACATTTCAGAAAAATGTACTGCCTCTACCTTCTAGGTCATAGAGCGGCCTCCATAGTCTAGGGGTAACGTTCCCACCTCATGACTCAAGGTACGCGGGTTCAAACCTGGTGGAGGTGGTGGAATTTTTAAGGGCGGAAAAATTCAGGGAACAAGTCCTCCGAGAGGGACTTTAAGCTGTGGGTCCCATGTCGTAGCTTTACGGCATGTAAAATAACCTCATGTCTCAAGGAGACCTCTGAGCCAAATTGAAGGACATTTCCTGCCCAACAATAGTCTCTAACGCCTCTGGTAGATGGGGGAAGCATCTAGATACCGCTGAGCCAGTAGAAGCTGAACTCGCTGGCTGAGTCGGGACTGATGGCACGCACCAGTACCCGTAGGGTATAGAGACTGGTAGAATATCACAGGGGGACGTACAATAGATCAAACTGGTCGCGGTGCATGGGGAAACCGACCCCCTCCAATAATAATAATAATAACAACAACAACAACAACAACAACAACAACAATAATAATAATAATAATAATAATAATAATCCAACAAAGAAACCAGCAAGAAGCTGGCAGTGAACAGAGAAAACTGAGCATAGCAAACAAGGTTCTGATGCAGGCAGACCAGACCATGCCATGGTCTGGTCCCATTCATTCACAGGTTCCATCTTGGTAGGCATCAGAACCTGATTTACTACACATAGTTCACTCTACTTGTTGCTGGTTTCTTGATTCATCCGGTCTTCTACACTGAATCTGAAGGCACTATGTCCCTATGAACTTCTACCAGGATTCACAGCATGATATCCCAGAAGAGTTAAGTGCTCTCAATTTATGTTGTTCACTTTTAAAACAAACACCCATTATCATAGTGTTAAATAAAGAAGTCATTTGGAATAAAGGAGAATGTGACACAAATACTTGCAAATGCATGCATTCTGTAAGATCTAAATTTCATGACAATGATACAAAAAGTTTAATCAGCTGGGCCCAAATGATAGAGCTAGTTCTTATCTCTGGACCTACCTCTATTGTTTGGCCCAAGTGACTAGGCTTTTTACCTGAGGACAGAGGCACAGTCCAGTCTCCAAAACGTTGTTTCAGGTTAAAATAAAAAAGGGAGCTGGATACATCCAAAAAGTCAATAATTGCATGCAGTCTACCTTGCACCTGCTGACACATCTTTCGCTTCAGCAGGTTTGAATTTACGCCCTGCTGGAAGGACCGTACGGTTTCTTTGTGAGTGCAGACGCAGGTGTAAGAGTTCATTGAGCCTTCTGTCAAGGGTGGACCGGCCCATAACGCTTAAGTTTGCTTCATGACTGCATTATTTAGAAACCTCACTTTAAAATGGTGTTAGAAGTATTCTACAGTTAACTGGTCCAGCAATCTAATAAACACAAATGTAAAAGAATGTAACTTTCCTGCTTGTTGTTAATCTCCTTGTTTATACTGAAGTCTAAAGAGAACCCCCACACATTTTATGAAATTTTCTCACCTTTATTCCTCCCCCCCAAGGATTTGGTGCCTTAGAAGCCATCATCTTCCAATGGCTCATTCACAGCCCTGGTTCCTGTCCATCCTTCCATATACTCATATCCAATCCTTCCTTTTCCTTTTGTTAAGCAGACTCAAATGGTGAACAGATAGATTCAGTACCAGGTAGAATTAAGTTAGACTGGAACTGGTTCAGATGTTTAGAGTGAACTGTGGCTAAGAAACACCTTGTAGGTGGCACTATCTTCTAAAGACCCTTGATCACAGTATAATGACTCTGTCCTGGAAATGCCAGAGGCTACGCTGGTGATCTACTTGGTGTGCTACACCTCCTCAAAACTAAAAAGGGATGTAAATAATGACTTTAAATTATGGAAGAGGACATGGAAACAGGGCAAGAGCCATTTGCCAAAACTAGATGGCAAGATCTTCCAAACGCTACTTAAGTGCTACAACACTCAACTCCACACAGTGGACTACCTACAGTTAAACAAAGAACAGAAAGCACCCCAAATCTCTGGGACTAAACCAGCAGACCAACAGCAGCCAACAGACATCATCCAAACCCTGCAGTCACATCAAGAGGACCAGTTCTTCTGAAAATGCTGATCCCAACCTAGGGCCAAGGTTCTGCCCACCAGCATCGAAACTAGTCAGTTACTGGTCTGAACTACTTCATGCCCCTCACAGTGTCCAGCATGGATGATGAAGTATAGTTCCTAAAGCCTGATCCAACAGGCTTATCATTCTCCATAACAGTCATAGAAGTGGAAGCTTACAGAACCCAGATTCATACAATAGTATTACAACTGCCAAATTTTGACCAAATTTGGGTCCACTGCAGGAATCCCCCAAAAAGTTACCTAGTGCAGGTGTAGCCATAGCCACCATGAGTGGCCAGAGAAGGACAATGATGGCAGCATACCAAAGTGCTGCAGTGTAAGGTGCGGCATCGAAGCAGCTAGTGAGGTTGTTATAATGCCGAGAAGGGCGACAATGGAGGAAGAACACTACAGACATTATACTGAAAGGCTAAAACAACTCTAATTTTAACACTGTCTAAATTATAACACATTTAATTTTTTCTCCAACTGAAATTGTGTTCAGGAGGTCATGGTTGACTGCTGAGTATCTGAGTTCAATAACATACTCAACATTTTTTTTCTGAATATCTCCAAAACCTTAAGACTTATTGAGAAAATGCATGGACATAAAATGTGTTTCATTTTTCTTAAGTTAGATCTTTTCTCCCGTAAATATGTTTCAAGATACGCACAGAAACGCGTTTAAGTCTTCATGCAAAGCTGCTCTCGGACTTGTCCAATTTAACTGAAAAATGAATCTGCTTGACAGTTCTGTGTACCATTCTCAAATAGCAAATTTCTTGAAAACCCGTCCAGCAGTTTTCAGGTTGTTCCATATGAACAGAAGATGAAAGGACGGAAATGGATTGAACGAACTTAACTGGCGTTTTTAAAGGATGTGAACACAATTATATGATAGACAGATCAGAAAACCGACTGTGAAGTGGAACTTACAAATAGCCAGCAGGGCAAAATTTTCCTTGTGCTTAATTAATCACCACAACATGAAGATAAATGAGGTGGGATATAGCTCCACGCAACCCTAACCTCGGCACTAAATGGAGGCAAGTAGTTAACTTCAAACTCCGGCCACTTTACCCCTGGAGAAAGAGCACCTGGTGCCTACCGGTTGGTAAACTGGGTGGGCTCCAGAACTGGTCTGGGTGCATCCCCAACCGGGGTTTTTCTGAAGTCCAGCCTGTACCCTAGTACGTACATGTATAAAGACATACATACATGTTGCATTCCATGGACCCACATTTAGTAAAAAATGACCTTACAATGTAGAATAAGCCATAAGAACACAGGTGGTATATGTACAGTAAAAATGAACCTATTTTAGAACCGACTGAGCCATGCCACCGGCGGCGGCAATGAACCTGAATAACACCGATATTAATGGGTATCCATGCAACGGCAATTATTTCAGCAAGAAATATGCTTTTAACGCCGTTCCGGTGTCATAAATAAGAGATGCGGGTATGTTCTGCCAAGTGGCTAAGTTCCCACGATTATAGCCTGAAGATATTCCCCATATTATTCTGAACTACTAATGCTTTTGGCATCTGTTTTGACTTCAGGTTCGTCTTCTTCACCCTTTTCTCGTTCATTGGCCTTCTTTCTCTTCTAGGACTGTTATCAGGACGATGCTCTGAATCAGATCGTTCCTTGCATCATGACAGCTTCCGGGACATGCCAGAACAGTGAGGAATGAATGTTTTTATCTTATGTAATTAATGCTGATGACAGGTGGAGGACCCACGAATGTGAATGCTTTGTAAGATTTGAGGCTTTCACGGCGGTGACTATGAAGAAAGCAGTCTTCTGGGATTTGGCACCGTGTATATGTGGTGTTAACCGACGTTTCGGAGGAACGTATCGCCCCCATCACCACATATACACGGTGCCAAATCCCAGAAGACTGCTTTCTTCGTGAATGCTTTGGCTTGCTGGAGACAAATTTGATGTCTGGCTTAACTAAACTTCTCTGCAGCTCGAAACGTAATTTCCAACAGCCATTTTTTTTTTCGAAATACTTAGGGGTTGCAAACAGAGGTTCCAAATGCATCTTTCGATAAATTCTGTATATACTCGGGGATAAAGAGACCGGAATGTGATCATTTAGGTGGAGGGGGAGGGGCCTATTATTATTATTATTGGAGGGGTGGGTTTCCCCATGCACCGCGACTAATAGTCTATTGTACGTCCCCCTTTGATATTCTACCAGTCGCCATACCCTTCCGGTACTGGTGCTTGCTATCAGCCCCATTCAGCCAACGAAGTCGGCAGTGGTACCCGATACTTCCCCATCTACCGCAGGTATTGGAAACTACTTGGGCGGGAAACTTTTACCTAATTTTGCTCAGAGGTCTCCTAGACATGAGGATCTTTTACGTGCCGTAAATCTACATGGGACCCACGGCTTAAAGACCCTCCCGGAGGACTTGTTCCCTGAATTTTTCCGCCCTTAAAAATTTCACGACCTCCGCCGGATTTGAACCCGCGTACCTTGAGTCATGAGGTGGGAACGTTACCCCTAGACTACGGAGGCCTCTTATGGGCCTTTACATTTACCTTTTCTAACACGACAAACAGCTTAACATTTAATTTGCTAAACTGTTACAGATAAAATGGAATCTTTTGGTAGGGCTGGACGTTTTTACTCGTATGTACACAGTTAAAAAAAAAAAAAACTGTAATTACACAAAACACGTACACGATATTTTAACCCGAAATCATGCAATAAATGTTTTTATCAATTTAATATGCACATTTAAGTCTGACGAAAATTCTCGTCAGGGCAGATTTGGCCCAATGAACTATCCATAATGATATTTCGGACCTCTCTTATTTCAAATTAGGAAAAACATTTCGAAAAGATATTGGTCGACGTTTACAAGAACTTCGGGCTTTATTTCGTTATCGGCTGAGTCACCTCACATTTATTTAGAGTGTTAGGGCGGAATCAGCTGCTGTCCCGAATAAACGTTAGACCGAAACATGCCTTAAAATGAAAATGAACATGTTTGCTTTGGATGGTCTTCTCATTAATTTTGGGATTACTTTGTAATGATTTTGTGAACATGATAGAACTTCAAAGCACTAGAAACTTACATCATTATTTAAATCACTACAGAACTATTTTTACAAACACAGCACTTCCTTAATATTTAAAACCCAAACGTGCCCACTGCTTCTATTGCTGGACAAATCTATTTAAAAATTGATTGAAGGAGTCTACTGTAGGAAAGGTTTTGTCAACGTAAGGTGCTCCTTCTTCAAGTGCGAAGGATGACAATCCCAATTTACCAGCGCGGAGACAGCAGAAGTGGTCCGCTGCCCAAAACAGGCGCGATTCGTGGTAATGAAGGCAGCTCTGCGGGCTATTTCCGTCATCACCACGCGAGCCAAGCAGACATTCCCCACGTGGTCACAGACAACAATCGCACAAACTCAATGTACGCACTCAGTTCTTATTCTATTAAACATTTACATTATACATCTCGACGGGAAGAAATCTATTTTTTCCAGCCAACTGCATTTAGAAAAGCTTCGTCGTACTAACCAAATTCTGTGTCCAGCCAACAGGATTAAGAAAAGCATCAACGTAACAAGGTAAATTCTGTATCCAGCCATATGGGTCAACAGGATTAAGGAGCTTCCGTGTACTAAACAAAATTCTGTGTCCAGCCAACGGGATTAAGGTGCTTCCGCGTACTAAACAAAATTCTGTGTCCAGCCAACTGGATTAAGGAGCTTCCGCGTGCTACTAGTAAAAATTCTGTGTCCCGTCAACGGGATTAAGGTGCTTCCGCGTGCTACTAGTAAAAATTCTGTGTCCCGTCAACGGGATTAAGGTGCTTCCGCGTACTAAACAAAATTCTGTGTCCAGACAACGGGATTAAGGTGCTTCCGCGTACTAAACAAAATTCTGTGTCCAGCCAACGGGATTAAGGTGCTTCCGCGTACTAAACAAAATTCTGTGTCCAGCCAACGGGATTAAGGTGCTTCCGCGTACTAAACAAAATTCTGTGTCCAGCCAACGGGATTAAGGTGCTTCCGCGTACTAAACAAAATTCTGTGTCCAGCCAACGGGATTAAGGTGCTTCCGCGTACTAAACAAAATTCTGTGTCCAGCCAACGGGATTAAGGTGCTTCCGCGTACTAAACAAAATTCTGTGTCCAGCCAACGGGATTAAGGTGCTTCCGCGTACTAAACAAAATTCTGTGTCCAGCCAACGGGATTAAGGTGCTTCCGCGTACTAAACAAAATTCTGTGTCCAGCCAACGGGATTAAGGAGCTTCCGCGTACTAAACAAAATTCTGTGTCCAGCCAACGGGATTAAGGAGCTTCCGCGTACTAAACAAAATTCTGTGTCCAGCCAACGGGATAAAGGAGCTTCCGCGTACTAAACAAAATTCTGTGTCCAGCCAACGGGATTAAGGTGCTTCCGCGTACTAAACAAAATTCTGTGTCCAGCCAACGGGATTAAGGTGCTTCCGCGTACTAAACAAAATTCTGTGTCCAGCCAACGGGATTAAGGTGCTTCCGCGTACTAAACAAAATTCTGTGTCCAGCCAACGGGATTAAGGAGCTTCCGCGTACTACTAGTAACAAAATTCTGTGTCCAGCCAACGGTATTACGGTGTTTCCACGCACTAAGCAAAATTCTGTGTCCAGTCAACAGGATTAAGGAGCTTCCGCGTACTACTAGTAAACAAAATTCTGTGTCCAACCAACGGGATTAAGGTGCTTCCGCGCACTAAGCAAAATTCTGTATCCAACCGACAGGATTAAGGAGCTTCCGCGTACTAAGCAAAATTCTGTGTCAATGCTATCTCAACGTGACAGGTTGTTAAAAACAGAAGGAAAACGAACCCATGCAACGGAAACTTGTACATTCAATGTTAAGTATCATGACTAAACAGTTTTTTTTTTTACAGCTGCAACCTAAAATTTGGGCAAATGAAAGGAAATTCTAGGTACTTCTAAAATGAAAGAGAAGGATACAGAAAGTGCAAATATCTCATAGTTTTCGGAAAATATAACGGAACCACCGTAGCAATCTAGTAACTAAAAATAATTCAGTAGACGTGTGTAAAATTAAAACTCTGGCTTTGTACCTTTGTGAAACAGAACGCAAGGTTTCTAAATCTTTGCGGAACAAATCCGCCCTTAAACTTTGTAAAATTAAGAAAAGGAACAAATGAGCAAAGTAACGAATGCAAGTGTGACGATTCGATGTAAATTATCAACATACACTTAAATTATTTATCTCAATTAAATAATGACAGCCTGAGAGAAAAATAATATTAAAAAATAATTCAAACGTCCTAAGAACACTTGCAACTGGGGTGGAAGTCAGGGTAGGACAACCATGAAGCCAAATTCAGGACAACCAGCGCCGTTCTGAACAGGGGCAGGTAAACTGCGGTTTTCCGAGGACCGACTTCCTGTCTGGCTGAACACAACTGCCGCAGGGTCCAATGTGTGTAGATCTTCTACTGCTGGGTTCGAATTCCACTAATGGCACTGATATATGTCTGCGTTGTTCCTCTGCTTTGGTTATCCTATGTTGGCAGAGGCCTCGTAAAGAGCCGATCCCCGTCCAAGGTTTCATACCATATGCCTATAGATTCCGAATCCCGGAAAACGGGAGGCCTTGCGACGCATTGACCTGTCGCGCTATACAAAATATCCTACACGACTCACATCACAGGGAACATAAATATAATTATCACTGACAAAATGAAGAATAAAGCACTCCTTTAATGGATTAAAAAAGTGTAGTAACGAGCTGTACCACGTAGAAGCGTTCAATAAATCTGTTTACCACTCCAAACAACGTCCAGACTCTCACTAAAATCGTGACATATTCTTGTATTTTTGTTATTACAAATATTTAACAGTAACTAACTCCATGGAGCTGAACCGTTCTTGAGAAGCCGTCAGTTGTGCAGCTACTCAAGAATTTCCCAACATTTTATGCAACCCGAAGGTTCGTTAGCGCGTTCACAAGAGGCCTCCACTGGATCCCATCCTCAGTCAGATCAATCGAGTCCATCCTGTCTCTCTAGTATCTATCTTAATACTATCCTCCCACCTACATCTAGGTCTTCCTAGTGGCCCCTTTCATTCTGGCTTTCCTGCCAAAAACCTATATGCATTCCTCTCCTCCCCGTGCGTGCTACATACCCTGTCCATCTCATCCTCGACTTGATCACTGTAATTATATTTGGCGTAGAGTACAAATTATGATGCTCCTCACTATGCAGTTGTCTGCAACCTATCATTTTATCTCCTTTCGGTCCCGTTATTCTCCTCAGCGCCCTGTTCTCGAACACCCTCAAGTCTATGTTTCTCACTTAATGTCAGAGACCAAGTTTCACACCCATACAGAACCACGTGAAAAATTATAGTTTTATATTCCAATTTTTATGTTTTTAGACATCAAAGAGAAGACAAAGGTTCTGAACTGATTGGTAGCAAGCACTGCCCGAATGATTCTTTTACTGAATTAATTTTTATTTCAAATCTTCAGTACAGTTTTGTTTTCAAACCAAAATCATTTCAACCCCCCCCCCACCCCAAAGAAAAAGGTCGCTGTCCCGTATTTCGCTGTGAAAAGTCGGCAACCCTACCCACCGAGGGTACCAGTAGCAAACTTCGATAAACGCCAATAATGGCTAAAACATGAACGTACATACTACAATTTGCGACCGGAATGAACGAACGCTGATGCATGGCAAGCGTAGAACACTGTAAAATCCAACGCTTTCCACTGACAATTAATACACGATCTGATCAGTAGCGTACGTAGAATTACCGGTCAGTGGGCAAGAGTTCACATAAACTAGGCTACCCTACGCCACATCGTAACGCATTTCTTTTATGATTAGTTCTATCAGAAATAGGCAATACCTTATTCTGGCCAATATTCTGGAAACAACTTCTATGTGTTAATTACACTGTTAGCAGCTAACCTATGTAGCAACTAACGGTAGGAAACATCAAACGATTTGAAAAGGACTTGAAAGGAAACGGTCACGCCCCAACTTTTGCCTGGAGAAACTGAGAACCAAGAATTACCTCAAGCAGGAGAGCAGACGTCCCGGCTCGGATTCGAACAGAGCATCTCCCAAATATAAATCTACGGCGTTACCGCTAAACCAACTCACTCTGTTCTGGAAACCAGTTGAACTCAAAACCTCTTTCCCAGTTCTGAATACGGCCTTCGTTGTGATTAAATGTATTCAAATCAAAGTACAGTATGAATATTTTTGTGAATTGAAAAATGCGAGGGAACTTAACTGTCCGTCTGGTTTGCTGTTCAGAACATTACAAATTAGAAAACAGTACTTCAGATGCTCAAAATGTTTATTCAAGTGAGATAAGAACTGAACAGAACCATGTTCAAAGCATATCATTCACACATCTTTCACTCCAAGGTTCAGAAACCTGAACTACAGTTCAACAGAGGTTAAAAATCCTAATAGGACTGCACGGCAGTAAAGAGTTCGGGTGCTTTTGTGTCCTGACTTGGCTCCTTGTTTTAGGTACAGCAGTTTCTTTTTTCTCGTCGGAACTATTTCTGGCCGTACTTACCTACCCAGAAGGTACCCTTCTCTCTCGTTACGCGGATATTTCCGGCTATTGGCGTGGTTATTGTGCCAAACAATTCCACACCTGTCTTACTGCTACAGTACTGCTTTGATACAATTATACTGATCATACTGACTAATCCGAGACTCGTTGATCCTTACCGCACAAGAAAACCACAGACTTAACATGTCTGGCAAATAAACGGACCGATCCTCTATGCGCTGACTTTGATCTTTATTGAGTGACGTTATCCTTGCCTTCCGACTCCACACGTTCTTTTCGACGTCTCCATATTACATGGAAACAATTCTGGAAAAGTGCTTTCCAAAAGACCTTTCAATACTGTCATTACACTGTCTTATGTTACCAAATGATTCGAAATTCGACCCACTCATACAAATCTTCAGTTCCGGGAACATTAAAATGCCACACGAGGACAAATCAGTCGTGGATATCTCGTAAATGGAATTTATTTTTGACAAGAACATATTAACAAATGCGCAGGGATAACGTCGGTATAGCGACTAGCTACTAGCTGGACGGCCGAAGGGTCGAGTTCCAGTCCCGGCGTGGCAAAAATTTTCACTTCACATGTCGTCCAGACAGGCTTTGGAGTCCACCCAGCCTCCTATCCAATGGGTACCGGAGGTAAAGCGGCCGGGGTGTGAAGCTCACAACTCCAATTAGTGCCGAGGTCAAGAAAACGTAGTCTATAAATCCACTCCCTTATACGCCTTCATGGCAAAGTACTTACTTAGTTTAGTACAGGGACAACTTTTACTTTTACACCCTTCCCAAAGTTCTCTGTGGAAAGTCGCATTGTCACAATGTAAAAGTAATTTGTCCAGCCAAACATTTGGTACTTCTTGATTAATGCTCTGCTCTAAACATTACAGAACTTTAAGACATACTACTTGATTATTAGCAGAGTTTGAAGGAACAATTTCGCATATCGAAATGTTGTATGCAGCATGGTTTGTCCCTTAATTTTGTCCCCGTATTCCTTTTGGCCTCAAAGGTTTTCGTAGGAGGCAGTCACTTCCCTTTTCTGAATCATTTTGACAAACCAAGTCTCATCAAGTCACATTTCCCTACCGAAATACAGCATGTTAATAACAGAAATAAATAAATTTGTTTCGATGAACAAAACAACGCACCAATAAAATATTTGCTGCAATCACCTAATAGGTTGAATCTTAATGACTGATATCTAACAATTTCTAAACCATGTAGTCACATGATCCAACACACTCCAGCTCACCAACTGCCGTAAGGCCCCAAAATAGAGAAAACGTGCAGGTATGTAATTGTCGTAACTCGTAAGTAGCCTCCCTCCGTTGGGCAATGTGTAACCACATACTCGCATTATTCGCGACCTGTAAAGGCGATCGCGCATCCCAGTATGAATACATACATACACTTGTGTCTTTGTGAAGGATTCAGGGGTTATATCACTAAGTGTCCTCAAAAGGATGTCCTGGACTTTTCTTAATACCTGCCAAACAGTGTATAACATAAAACGACGCTGAATCAACTGATACTGCAAGCATTATTGCCGAAGATAATGTGTGAATATTGAAGAATATAATTTTGAAGGTCACAGGAATGAAATTGACTGATCAGGAAACAACAAAATGGATACAACAAGGCACCCCTCTAATACAGCTGATTTAGAGCATCAACGATTTTAATTTGACACATTTTGAACATAATTTATGACATAACATTACGCTTTCAGATTTACTAATTGAAATCATCTGTAACAGTTAATTTTAAATAGCTGTGGTACATGAAATTTTAATGTTTTCCAACTTTCAGCTATTTTCTGGCAGAATCTGAAAGTAAATTGGAGGAAATGGTTTTCAGTGACACCGAACATTAGAATGGCTTGTAGTGCACACTTTCGGGCTAATTCTCTTCTGCTGTAGATGCTGCACCCGCGGCCAGGAACCAATTTTCAGTTAAGCAGATAGCCGCAACATGTAGGTGAAAGACTGTGATTCTCAGAAAGGCAATACCCCTGATTTCAGGCAGAAATAAAAGTTTAATTGCCGCTGGATACAGCCTCCTTCAAGAGTATTCACACGTGTCTAAGTACTCAAATATCTCATTTTCTCAAAACTTAGATATGTGAATTTGGATTTTCAAGACATACGACAAAAAAAAAACTATCGCAATACAAAAGATGCTGCACCCAACATGAGGGTACAGCTAATCGTCATTCCAAAATTTCGGCGAACTTTTGACAATGAAAGAGGCATCAATCCTCACACTAATAAGAGCAACGGATCCCCACGGCCGTTAATTTCGGTTTTCTAGACCAGAAAGCAACCCAAAGAAGTTATTTTAATTATGGTCCGCAAACCATACATTCAAAGTAAACTTTATTTGAAATCAACTAATTCTATTCTATTCCATCGCTCTGCGCTTTAGTGTCTTCGCTTCGCATTAAAAGGGAATACATTCCAGCACATTTAAATGTTACAAGGGGATCCGCCAAGGTTCCTCAAGACAAAAAGGGGTCGGCTGAATAAAATGTTTGGGAAACACTAACCTAGGGTATCACATTCTATTCAAATAAGGGAGAAGGGCCCTTCTCAGTTAGCCAAGACATTCGATGCCGTTCAACGGAACCTGAAGTTTCACTATCGTGTTCCTAACAGCCCGCTACTGTGCCATATTCTGAATCAATTAAATCCAGTCCATACCGTCATAATAATAATAATAATAATAATAATATGTTGGCCTCTGTTTTACAGTTCCTTAATTATATATCGGCAGTACTCCTTGACCAGGGTATCAGCCTACCGCATGGCCGTTACCTATGGAGGACAACACAAACACAGAATAAACGCAAACATTCGCGCCTCGAGTGGGATTCGAACCCGAGACCCTAGTATTCGAGGGGGCAAAGACATTTCATGCCTCAGGCCGCGCGGTCACTGTGATCGGCCCATATCCTCACACCTCATTCATGATTAACAGTGATGTTCTCTTCAATATGCAGCCAGATATCGTCCGGTATTGGCCTGCTGGGTTTCCTGACTGAAATTTCATTTGCGACTAACCTCCTCCCCTACGCGCTAAGGTTGTCAGTAACTGATGGAAATTCGACAGCTTTCTTCCTGCAGACTAATCGACATGGATGCCCCAGATCTCCTTGGGATGAGACAACTATTCTGTAATATTGCAATCGTCTACGTTATGATAAGGTATCCTGAAAACAGAAGCAGTATGTCCGAAACGTTGGTACCCATCTTTCAAACTACATAGAGCATTGAGCAGATCATAATACGCATCTTAATCTAAATGAAATCTTCAAATCTCATAAAACGATCCTGCAAAATCTATATGAAGTGAATATTGTGACGTGTATACCCATTGCTAGCCAACGGGTCCGTAAACACGTTCCCGCAACAATAGGACATACATTGCTATGTAACGGACCAGTAAACACGCATTCTTGACGATAGAAGACGGTATTTTCCGTGAGGTCCGTGCCGGGGACTTACAAGAGGGCACAGTCAGAAGATGCGAAGGAGTATATAACAGTAAAGGCAGAGTATTTTTATTGCTAGTAGGGTGGGACTAAGTCCCTTGTACTGCGGCAACTTCTGGCCTATAGAGGCAGAGTAGCGTGGAGTATACGACAGCAGTCGAAAGTAGTGATAAATCCGTTGCCAGGATGTCTAGTGAAGACCGAGAATCCTAGTGCGTGCGCAACTGTGAACTGTAAAGTGTGAAGAAGAGCGATAGAGCCGTAACTGCCTGTAGTCTCGAACTGTGTGCAATAAATCCAATCAACCAATCCAAAACCCGTCTTATAAGTCACTCCTACAGGTGATAATATACCGTGTTCCAAAATGATTAAAGGAAATGGCCAAAGTGAAGACTATAGGGCTTAATTTCCAGTAACTTTCGCAACACCCTCCCTCCAGTCACAGTCGACATCTCAAATTCACGACTTGATTGGCTCACAGATTTCTTCGGGCTGTCTCACTCGTTCAACACTTTCTTCTGACACGCGGATGTCCTGCACTTTTCCCTTTACAAAGGTACCACGTTGTCTGAAACTGCTGATACAAACTCCTAATACTGTTGGCAGATGGGGGACCACTCTGAAATTTGTCGCCGGAAGAGCCGCTGAATAGAAACAATTGATTCAATGTTCGCAAACTGCAGCACACAAAACGCTCTCTGTTCCGGAGTCGCCATTTTCTCTTTATAACGTCACAGAGCGAGAGAGAGAGGAGGGGAGTGGGAAACATACTTCTGCGTGCATTTCCAAAGCCGTTATTGCCGCTTGAAACAGATCCAATCATTTTTGTACACGCTGTATATTTCCAAACGCAAAGTGGACTACATAGTGATCATGACATGATGGTGAATCAACTAGTATTTTTATTTACGAACCGCTAAAGTAGGCTGGACACAGATCAAAATATGAGAATTACTGCAAACACATGAAGCCTATATACAGAGACAGGGTAAAACGGTCATACGTCAGAATCCTAAATTTGAATCAGATTCTGCATCGTCGAACCCAACATGTAATATGGAAAAACCGATCCACGAAAAGGGGACAGAAGCCATGCATTAATTCGATTTTCATCCGTGATACAGACCTGACCAGTTCCATGGAGAGGTCTCCTGAAGATGACAGTCGTTCAAATGGTCGAGAAATACCCCGTCTTTTACTGAATCTCGAGGCTCATTATCGTGAGCAAAATATCCCGCCACGTGACCTTATTCTGAACCAGTTGAATTCTACCTCTTCACAGTCTCTCTCTTTACGATCCACTTGAATATTATCATCTACAGAACACCAACTTTACCAACTTTAGCGGAGAGTGTCGCGTGGTCAGCGCAACGAATACCCACGGCCGTTAATTTCGGTTTTCTAGACCGAAGCCGATATTTCCTTGAAATAGCTCTCAATTATCCTCACGAGGCTGAGTGGACGCCGTTCCAGACCCACTACTTCTCAGAAAATCTTGTAGCGCCGGGAATCGAACCCGGACTTCTGCATCTGTAGCCAGGAACTCTGACCACTAGACCACAGAGGCGGTCGTTATAACACAGGACGCCGATTATTATATATTCTATATCAACATTGGCTAATCTAAAAATAACACAAGTAAAACAATGTGCCAATGAATAAAAACTTTTTAACGATACGATGGGGTACCCAAAAGAAACCGAACTAATTTTTTTGTGGGCAGAGCTTTTGTAGCACCGCGTTTTGCCGCTATGATCGCATAGAGCTAACATTCTTGAGTCGATAAGCCGACTACCGTTGCTTCAGAAGGTAAGGACTAGTTTCGGCAGAGTTTATAGTGACAACTGTTTTGTGTGATCGTCGTTTTTGCAATGGCCCGAACACATGAAAATGTTGAAAAAATTCGTGAAATCATCAAGGAAGATCGACGACAGACCATCGAAGAACTTGTGGAGCTGTCGGGAGTGACTTGGAGCTCAGTTCAGCGAATTTTGACAGAAGATTTGGGAATGAAAAGGGTGGCTGCGAAATTCGTGCCACGACTGCTGACTGCTGAACAAAAACAAGGTCGCGTGGAAGCATGCTGTGCTTTGAAAGAGGAGTTCCGAAATGATCAAAACTTTTTTTCAGCGTTTTGCTCATGTTGCTGAGGTGAACGAAAAAAACGACGGAGGCGCTGTCAAGCATCTCAAAAGATGAATTTAGACAATGTTTTGAAAAATGGAATAAAAGACTAGACAAGTGTATTAGTGTAAGTGGAGAATACTTTGAAGGGGATTGAAGGTTTGTGCTTAAAATTTGAATAAATAAGTTAAAAAAAATAAGTTAGGTTTCTTTTGGGTACCCCCTCGTACATGAAACACGGAACTCCATTCTTACAAAATTCTCTGTAAGAATGATACACAGGAGAGCAATACCGGTACACCTACGGCGTAATCTAATTTCATTTCAGACGTACACATACGGGGGAACGCGGTAGCGTAGATGGTTCAGGTACTATGGTACAAGCCGGAAGGTTGCTAGTTCGAGTCCCAATATGGTGGATTTTTTTCCAATTTGCCTAATTCTTCCAGCCGCACTATGGCCCTGGGGGTCGACTCAACCTCTGACAGAAATAAGTACCACGGGTCTCTGTGGGGGGTAAAGGGTTCCCGCGCGTAAGTCTAACAATCTCACCGCCCTGTATGAGCCGACTGTCTAAAGAAAATGTGGGAGCCTCGACGTCTCACAACCCTATGGACCTTCACGGCCTGTTACAGGGATATCTTTGACTTTTTTTTATCTACACATACACGGGTACACTCCTCGATCACATGAAATATAATTAAAGAATCGCGGCATCTTGGAAATCTCGTCAACTTGCGTACGTAAATACTGGGTATTTCTAGAGGACTCCGAAGAAGTCTTCTCTGGGCCCTCACAGCAAAGCCACCAGTGCCTTTCAGAGCCTTTCAGAACAATCAGTTCCTAACTAGAGGTACTTGGCGTCGTCTACCGGGCATTTCCTTAAACATTTCACAACTGAAAACGGCCCAAGCATGCCTTCACATCGCGCAACAAGAACTATTTTTGGATATTACGTGTTATCCCACACACTCGTGTGCATTTCTAACCAACTACGCATTATCGTGTGAAGTGGGTGTGCACTAAATGAACACTCGGAGGATATTTGCCAGTTCCTACATATCGGGTCTTATTCTTGTCAGCTATTATGATGATGATGATGATAAAATCTACGTGGTATTGACTTCCTTCATACTGACTGTGTGTGACTATGTACCAAAGACCTTCAGACACTAACAGGAACGCCTTGAAACTTCACTCCAGTAACACTCCTGTCACAATCACAATGACACCGAGGGGTACTATATTAATTTTCCCACTACACAACACTGTGAGGGCAGGTCCAACATAGCAGATACCAAAGTTGGCCATTCGGTGCGAACTTCGGCTAGTTCCATCCATGTCCTTCACGACTCACCTCATTGAGATTCATTTAATGTAATCTGTATGTCCTTCTGTCTCCCAGGCAGATGTTTTCCCATAAGGTTTCATTATTAAAACCGCATGTAATTTCTTACCTCCTAGATCGTAGTCATACAACCAAACCATCGCAGTGTCCTATGTTTCACCATTCTAACAACGACTATATGATATGTATGAGATTACTCGTTATGTAAGCCTAAATCCTAAATTGCTCACTTCTTCTTTCAGACCCATTTTCCTGAACACCTTCTTTCAAATAACTGTGATTACAGTTATTCCCTGCAAGATCATGTTTCAGACTAAAATAAAACAACTGTCAAAATTGTTATCTGTATATTAAGCATAGCTGGGGTCCATTCTGCTAATATCACAAGCCTTGTACCACATTTTTCTTCCAGTCGTCAAAGATATTTACATTTTGTAAACATTCTCAAATGATTTATCACATGGTTACAAGCCTATCATGAATTTTCGCCAGTTCTTTTTCGTGATATGTTCACGCATGCGCTCGTCGATCTCTTCTGTGGTAAGGTAACAAGTAAGGTAAAGTTATCCGTGGGTTTAATTAGTTAAGCAACACGCCATGACAACGAATTGGGGGGAGTGAATGTACAGCTCCACCACTCTTAACCTCTGCATTCTACCTACTAAATCAACCAATGTTCTGAATCATGGCCAACACAGTATTCCTGCTAACATGAATTGGATCTCGCCCAGTAGAAGACCCCTACATTCTAACAGGACAAATTTTAACAGTGGCCTACTACACGTACTACATCATAATTCCTTTAATAACGAAATACTGAGACACTTTAAATAAGTTATAAAGCTGCACAAGAAAGCATGTGTTTTGAAAACACAAGAAAGGAGTTAAAATTCTCCTAATAACTTAAAGTAGTACTCAAATTACCCATACCCATGGTATAGGAAGCCAGTCACTTTTGTGGCGCCACAAAAATAAGTTTCACATAATTAATCATGTCAGGAAGAGTTCTGTTTTCTTGGATGCAACTCCGTGTGGTCCAGTGAAACCAGCATAATGCAGCGCCTCCTCTTCGACCCTGAAGATAGTGGCCATGTGTTCCTCTCGAACGTCGGTTGACCTTTACACAGATTACAAGGCGTTATATCCGAGAATGCAGAACTGTTCATAGTCACCGCTGTGAGAACCTCGAATAGAACATAAACATAATGGTTTGTGACTCCACATCCGTTCCACCCTCCTACTGAATAGGCTGATCCCTCTGCAGTAATTTCGGGCGTCCAGTCAATCCGTTTAACATTTTCCGCGCTATTCTGTGGCGTAGCAATTCGAAGTTTCGTGTGAACTCTCCACACTTGGACCCGCCCTGCTGTCCAAGGGCGTGTAGCACCGGGCTGTTGTCAGTTCGTATCTCTAACAATGATTTAATGTTCGACATAAGCATTGAGAACGTCCACGTACAAGTGATTAAGTACCGCACGGGTTTCTCTGCCAGAAACTGTGTTATTTTTACAGAACGGCGTCAGAGGGAGCAAAGTTAAAATACATGTTTCCCGATATGATGTTCGGGGCTGTTATGTTGCGCGGGCATGCATCAAACCAATCTGGAAGCACTCAAGTTCCGGATACTGCAAGTATATACAGGGTGTTTCACGACTTTAGGGCATAACTGCAGGAAGTGATATCCTAGGTCTTTGTGATTAAAAAAGCTTATATAAACATGTGTCCGATTTTGGACGGTTACAGAGTTATGGCCGTTTTAAACTCAGAATAGAAGGTAACGATTGCTGACAATAAGCAGAACAAAATAATAAACCAGCATAATACATGATACATTAAAATATGAATGTAAAGTTAACTTCGTGAAATTACCTTTAATTTGAATTTATTGATGCTTAAAGCTGATTTTCGAAAATGCCACCGCCGGCCGCAACACAGGCTGCCGCTCGGTTTTGAACCGCGCGGGTACATACCAACCCACCACGCCTTAGGTACCTCTCAAATGTCGAGATAACGAGAAAGCTCCGCCTGTAGCTGGCTAAAAATAGCGATCTGCCAGATGATAGACGTGGTTCACACGAGGGCGTGTACAGGAATGAAAAAACGGCCATAACTCCGTAACCGTCCAAAATCGGACACATATTCATATGAACTTTTTTGATCACAAAGCCCTAGGAAATCACCTCCTGCAGTTATGCCCTAAAGTCGTGAAACACCCTGTATACAAGTTGTTACTGTGCTTAACTAAGCACTACACCATGAAGGCGTATGGGGGAGTGGATGTATAGAGCCACACTTTCCTGACCTCGGCACTAGTTCGAGGTGAGTGGTCAGCTTCACGCTCCGGCCGCTTTACCCCCGGTACTCGTATAAGAAGTTGGGTGGACCCCAGAGCTGGACAACATGGAGAAGTGAAAATTCTTCACCCTACCGGGACCAGAACTCCGACCTCTCGGTAGTCCAGGCCGTAGCCAGTCGCTATACCGACTGCGCTATCCCGGCTCCTACTGCAAGTACTATATATAGTTTTATAAAAGATCAGGGGACAATAAGCGAATGATTTTGGCTAAACTGCCTTATAATACACCTCAACTGGAACTATAATGTTTGATTTCGTGTGGCACTGAATATCCCGATTATGAAACCGGCTATTACTTGCTTCTAACTCATGACAAAAGCTAATTTGCAAGTGCAGTGATTGGTATCTTATGCATTTAAAGCAGGGATTAACAACGCAAGCCGCCGGACACCTTAGTGCTCTCGGATAGGTTCCAACTGTCCACGAGGTTTTGAAGTACGTATTTATAACATCTAATTATTCGCAGATGACCGCAAAGCGAGCAGTGATTTCCGCTGTACGACCGGGATCTCTGACCGAGTTCTAAATGGTTAGGATATGTTCAGATGTCACATTAACTGAAGAGTTTGGGTGAAAATGTTGGTAATGTTTTATGAGTGCAACCTATTATTCGATATGCACGTTCAGATACAGTGTGTCAAAACAGTTTTTAATGTCTTGATGTGAGAGCATAAGTAGCCAAACTATTCGAAAATAACATTTCAGCTCTCATACGATTTTTTTTTCGATATTCATATGGTGCTCGCTATAAACAGTACGCTTCTACGAGCCAGCTGCCCCAAAATGGTTGGAGACTTCTGGATTACAGCTATAAAAATGTTGCGTCTGTTGCCATGCTTTCTGAATCGTTATCAAGGAAGCAACAGTTCCATAACTTAATACTCAAGACATCATATCCAAAAATAAAAAATAAACTAGATAAATTTGATTTGTTTCATTCTGGTCCGTCACATTAACAATTGTAAATATAAACCACTCCGTCCAATGTGACATATAAGTTTTTACTACCTTAAAACTTATCTCCCTTATATGTTTCGGTCCTTACGGGCCATCTTCAGAGGGAACATCATTACAAACTGGAAACTACGATCACAATAGGTGTTTTGATTTAAAATACATACACTTATATCCTATAATGCAGAGTAGGATATAAGTGTATGTATTTAAATTCAAAACACCTATTGTGATAGTAGTTTCCAGTTTGTAATGATGTTCCCTCTGAAGATGGCCCGTAAGGACCGAAACATGCAAGGGAGATAAGTTTTAACGTAGTAAAAACTTATATGTCACATTGCACGGAGTGGTTTGTATTTATTAACTAAATAAATAAACAAAGAACTTAAAAACAGACCAGGCCAGAGAAGTTACGTAACGTCTCGAACTGTAGAGGCCTTGATGCTTGGAGAATGTGGGCTCGAAGTCTAAGGCATGAATGCTTCTCTGCTATCATCACCGGAAAACATCCCACTCATTCCGAAGAAGTTTCTCGTATCTGGGGGGTGTGAGGTGGTCTACACTCTTGCAGATAAAACACAACAGGAATTCGCGGCCTTGAGACTCCTAACTCAGAGAACCCAGAAAATCAAGAAAACACTGTGAGAAATCAACTGCGCACTTCTGAAGCGTCATGTGACAGTTACAAATGAGAAGAAGCAACCTTGGCTTATTTCAAGATCCTGTAGCTGCATCCGCATGGAGTTAACTACGGAAAATCACGAATAGCTCTCGACACCATCCATGTTAACAGTGATTTATTATTATTATTGGAGGGGGTGGGTTTCCCCATGCACCGCGACTAATAGTCTATTGTACGTCCCCCTTTGATATTCTACCAGTCGCCAACCCTGCCGGTACTGGTGCTCGCTATCAGCCCCGTTCAGCCAGCGAGGCTAGCAGTGGTACCCGATAACTTCCCCATCTACGGGAGGCATTGGAAATTACTTGGGCGGGAAACTTTGCCTAATTTTGCTCAGAGGTCTCCTAGAGAAATGAGGATCTTCTATGTGCCGCAAATCTACGACACGGAACCCATGGCTTAAAGTTTGAGCCCGCGTACCTTGAGTCATGAGGTGGGAACGTTACCCCTAGACTACGGAGGCAGCTTACCAGTGATTTAACATACTCAGCAACATACGTGTTATATACCTAGTAAAAGGGGTAAAAGAGGGTAAAGTTGTCCCTGTGCTTAATTAATTATGCACTATATCATAAAGACGTATGGAGAGTGGAGGTACAGCTCAACTATTCCTTATCTCGGCACCAGACGGAGTATGTTCAGCTTCACGACCCAGGCCTTTCCCCTAGGAAAAGAGCTTCCGACACCCGTTGTATAGGAGGCTGGATGGGCCCCAGAGCAAGCCTGCACACTATAAAGAGAAAAACAGTGCCCCTACCGGAAATCGAAACCGGGCCGTCCAGCCTGTAGCACGTCGCTACACCAACTGAGCTATTCCCGCTTCTTGCTAGAAACAACGATAGTTGCAATACATATAAACATGCGTCCAGCCTCTTCAACTACAAAGCTCTTGTTGGCCGAAGTAACGGAGAGGTCGCCATGGGAAATGCTTTCATCTAGCACAAATGTATAGCAGATTTCATCGTTTGAGTCAAGCTGTTAAGTGAATGAAGTTTACTGTCTTGCATCTCGCCAAAGACTTCTAGGAAATTTACACAACATTTAACATTAGGACCAAAGGTAGAGTGACCGTTTAACATTTCTGGGAACGTATCTCAACTTGTGCATGTGCTGTTCGTTTTCTACAAACAACTAGTTTCGTTCAAGCAGTTGCCCTACAGTGCCTTGCTGCTTCGTAACGACCTCCATCAAATTTCGCAGTGCACTGCAAAATGAATCGACAAACATGCACAGTTAATTGCATGGTCCTGAGCTCTGCTCTAGATGATAATTCCCCACGTCTTATGGAACCCAAAGGTTCGTATTCATGCGACAGATGTCGTCACTGGAAGCTATCCCGAGCCACTCGAAACAGTCTACATCCTTCCTTCTTTCTTATAGGTTAATTTTTAATACTATATCCTAATTTTCAAGATCCATTTTAATAATATCCTTCCATCATCGTCTCCCAAGTGGTCTTTCCCGCTTTAAGTTTCCCAGCTACTAAAATTCTGTATGCACTTATCGTCTCCCGCGTCTGTGCTACAAGTTCCGACCGACAAGTTCTAATACTAGTATCTGGTGCTGCTTACCAACTGCGATGATTTTCAATATGCAATTTTCTCACTCTTCGTGTTACTTCCTCCCTCTCTCCCTCCCTCTCTCTCACGCCAATTTACTTTCCTGAGAACTCTTATATAACGCCCTCAACGCATGTTTCCCACTGGATTAATTTCACACCCACACAAAACTACAAGGTAAAGCTACCCTTGTAACAGGCCGTGAAGGCCCATGGGGTTATGAGGCGTCGAGTCTCCCACATTTTCTATAGACAGTCGGCTCATAGAGGGCGGTAAGATTGTCAGCCTTACGCGCCGACCGCCTTTTACACCCCAAGAAGATTCCTGGTATTAATTTCTGTTACAGGCTGAGTTAACCCCAGAGCCATAGTGCGGCTGAATTAGGTAAATTGAAAAAAATCCACCTCATCGGGATTCGAACCCGCGACCGTACGGCTTGTAGCATAGTGCCTCAACCAACTACGCTACCGCGGTATAAAATATTCTAATGTTACGTTTCAGGAGAAGGGAAAATAAACCGTTCTGAACAGAACGGTTTTTATGTAACAGCCACTGCAAATCAAGAAAACTTCAGAGGCGTCGAAACACAAGCTGCGTGAGATTTACAGAAACAAAAGGCTCTATCACTTTATCGTTCCTTTGTTTTATAATAAATTATCTTTGACGCTGATGATACTTTATGCATTCTCTTACCAAATTAGGCCAGAGTTAACGGAGGTTTAGGAAGGCTTAAGGGATATATGTATTTCAGAAATACGACATACGATATGAAATTAAATCTCGCATAATTAGAACCTTCGAAATCACAGTGCATAACATTTCAAGCTTACTGTCTAATGCAGGACATTCTTATTTCTCACTCGTCAGTTGCAACTGCGAGAAATATCGGACAAACATTTCGATAACCAATGCCTCTAAAAGCACTGCAAGATTCTGAAGTTGTCAGTTACATATTAAAACCGTAAAACACGAAATCAATGTCCAGAGTTGTTCAAATCAGGGAACTGCAGTTTATTGTCTTCAAGAATAATTACACTGGGATTATTATGGCGGAGAGGGGATATTGCGGTGAGACTTCTATGGCACAAAGTTTGGAGCGGTAGTTTAAATACATGCTTAATTTAAACAAAAAGGTCGCATTCGGACAGAATAAATTGAACTGGAAACCAGAGACGATCTTTATGCATTCTGAGTATTAAGACAGAGTCTACCCATATTGAAACTAAGTTGCATTTAAACCGTGGTTTTTATGTGTACAAGATTCACGTGATTAAAGTACTAAGAAAGGCATTTTTGTTACTTCGCAGATTGTGAAGCCATCCAAATTGGCCTTCCTCTGACACTGAACGATTAATACTGAAAAATTAATAATAAAAAAGTTTGGAAGTTATTACCTGTTTAAATCACAGGAAAAATGTTCCTGAATCCAGAAGATGCACTGTTCCAAACGCAGAGGGTTTGCAAGTACTGGCCGACAAGGCACCAAGCACACGACTCCTGCGCCAAAATTAGCACTGTACAGCGCGCTTCATCACGTGACACTTATTTTTGGTATAAATTTAAAGGACGCAGTAAAGGAATGTTTTTATAAGGTACGTTTTTGTGTATGCGTATTAAGAGCCAACTACGGGGTACGTGATTTACTTTATATGCTCTGTACAATAAAGAGGTCTAGGCTTAACTGAAGTCCATCTGAGTTATATGGACGTACTACAGGACACCTTTAGAGTCCAGTTCTCTTTTTCTTTCCGAAAGCAACCAACAAATTAAATTACGGTCTGCGGGGATGCAACACCATGTAATGTTTTGGATAGGTAAGAACAGTTTAGCGAACCTATTGCCTCTGTCTTTAAAGTAAAAGCCCTAAAGCTGAAGGCTGCAGGTTCCTCCAAAATGTCGGTATCCCACCGCTGTGAGAATTTACGAGTAAAACTTAATTTTCAAATAATATTATTCGCTAAGATCTCCACGAGCCGGTCACGGTAGCCGAGCGGTCTAAGGCATGTACTGTCTTTGCGCGCTTGGAAACCGGGATCGTGGGTGCGTTTTTCTGTGTTTGTCTACAGGTAGAGGCCTTGCGACGAGCTGATCACCCGCCCAAGGAGTCCTACCGAAAGTGTAAGATCTAGAAAAACCGAAGTGAACGGAGAAGTTCATGGAGGTAGGCCTAGGACCACTGGGGCTGTAGTGCCAAGGGGGGGGGGAAGATCTGCATGAACTGACCCGCGGTTCTTTCACACCGAATCCGTTGCGGAGTAAGAGGGGGGGGGGACGTGGTTCACTTCTGGTACAATATTCAAATAGGCTAATCCTGTTTCTTGTGAACCACCTGAAATAAACAAGTTGAATTTTGTTCTCGAAATTTTACGCGCTTATAAGAAGGGAGAGTTGTTCCTGTGCTTACAGACCGCATCATGAAGAAGCACAGGGAAGAAGATGCAAAGCTCCATGTAGTCTTAACCTAGGTACTGGGAATCGATTTGTCAACTTCACGCTTCCGTCGCTTTATTCCTGAATGATACCCCGAAACTCGGTGAAAACGAGGCTGTATTAAACTCTTAGAGCTGGTGTGCACATGGTGGAGAAGAAATATGTCGCCATTTCGGGGCATCGAACTCCACCCAGCCAGTATCGTCACTTAACTGGCTGAGCTCTTAATACGACCGTGAGAAGGTAAGCAGCAGCCCAGCTTCAAAATGTTATGGATTAAATAGATGAAATTCGAATGTTTCTAGAGAAGCACCTCGATTTATTCTTGGAATCTGCTACATGTTAGACACATTCCCCCCCATCACAGATCCAGACCCGATAGCTGGGGGACTTAATGAGCACCCAATGCAACAACTACGCCCACAGAGTGATACGAGTGTTGGGGAGAAACACAGTATGGTGATTATGAATCGATGTATACTGGAAAATTGCAGGTAGTAAGCACAGTTCTTCAGAAGAAAAACTGTCAAACTCAATCAGGACGTCTACACGCAGTCTCCTAGTGGTACTTATCCACAGATTAGATGCAAATTCTCTATCATGTGAAACTTGTTAATCAAATACATATTGTCACGTGTTGGGTGTATAACGCGACAAATAACTTCACGCCTTATTGGATATAGCGAAATTTGTTTCACACTCGCTCTTACAATCATACTATTTACAAGCTCAACATTGCTGCCATCGGCAGTATCACAAATACTATACTGCAAATGCTATACTACAACTGACTGGTTGACTGCCTGGCTAACTCTAAACTAATTCTTGAATAGTCTTCGCTGCTACTTATTTAGCCCCGTTACGGACAACACAGAAAACAGTTACGTAATAGGCACCATTGTTGTGTGACGCCGTGTTTGCCGACAGCCTAGCAACGCTGTCGGGAGTTGTTTACTGCTGAGTAGCAACGGCGGCATCCCGTGTTACGTCACCGCTGGCGGGGTAGGCGAAGGAGTGTTGATTTGCCTGTTACCTTAGTAACGACAGCGATCCGATGGTGTTACGTCACAGATGGCGGGGGGGGGAGGGGTGTCCTGCATAGCGCAAATGTAGATGTGAAAATTATGAATTTCATCACATCTGAATAGAGCTTATACTCATACAGGTTTTAGCATTTATTATTACAGTAGCACAAAGCCTGTTGAAATTTTCGATGGGAAATTATTAAAATCAAACTTCTTCAAAAAATACCCAGCCTTGATACCATGAAAGCTTCTAGCAAGGTAGCTACATTTATACTACAATATTAAACTTGATAGAACAACAATATGTATTAAGCGGCGCTGTTATCTAGGAGATTCTTTTTTTGAAAAGATTGCAAATAGAAACTTCGCCGATAATATCTAACCTGTCTGACAACAGAGACACATTTCTTTTAGTCTCAACTTGACCAATTATAACAGTCCTGGCTGAATGATTTTGTTTTCAGATGTTAAATAACCACTGACAGATACTTCATGCATTTCATTAATTACTTATAATGTCGACTGTAACCATCATAAAAAAAATCCCTGGCTTTAGTCCGCAAGCGAACTAGACCGACCGAGCGACCGCCGCTTGTCGGCGAAGTTAGTGCCAAATTTAGAGGATAGTGTGTGTCGCGTGGTCGGCGCAAGGAATCCCCACGGCCGTTAATTTCGGTTTTCTAGACCGAAGCCCCTACTTTTCCATTCAAGTAGCTCAATTACCCTCACGAGGCTGAATGGACCCCATTCCAGACCCACTACTTCTCAGAAAATATGGTAGCGTAGGGAATCGAACCCGGGACCTATAGAACTGTAGCCAGAAACTATGACCACTAGACCACATAGGCGTTCCTGTAACCACCATACACTCCACTTTTCCTTCTGTGCATTTTGTGATCTTCCCCTGTATTATTACGCACTTGCGTGCTATTCTGAATGATCTCAAATGCAACAAATGAATGGAACATTCGAAATCAACAATTCCTATCCCTAGTTAAAGGTTCACGGGCTATGCTACACCAATTCACTATATTGGGGGGGGGGGCACGAAGTAGCATAGTTGGTTGAGGCACTATGCTACACGCACAAGCCGGAAGGTAGAGGGGTCCATTCCGGATTAGATCATTGGACTTTTCAATTAACCTAATCCTTCCAGCCGCACTATTGCCCTGGGATCGATTCTGCCTCTAACAGAAATGAGTACCAGGAATCTTCATGGGGGCAAAGGACGGCAGGGGCGCCATCTGTGAGCCGACTGCCTAGCAAATGTGAAAGCCTCGACGTCTCACAAACCTATAGTCCTCCATGGCCTGTTACAGGGATAGCTCGACTTCATATATAATCACGATGCTACTGAATACACACTATTAAAATAACTGTTAAATAATCCGCAAAAAAAAAAAATGGACGCAATCAGTAACAGAAACCTGCTTTCGGCAAAGGTGGAGACTGTAATGCCGACTGAGGCACAGATATTTCTCATTGTCGTCTAGCTCCCCTATTTGTAACTACTAACAATTTTCACTCAACGACTGAATTAAGAAGGAATGGCAATTCTTGGTCATATATACGAGGGTTGGAACTTTAATAGTGGTAACTATTTATTTACAACTGATACAAAATAGATGCATGTTTCGAAGTTTTACTGTCCTTCAATGTAGTCACCAGCATTGTGTACAACCCGTTGCCAGCGATGTGGAAGTGGTAGGATACCTTTAGCAGCGCGTGTTGTGTTGATAGTTCCAATGGAGCGGTCTACTGCCTGAAGAATCTCTGGAACAGTTCTGAAGCGACTGCCACGAAGTGGTTCCTTCATCTTAGGAATCAAGTCGAAGTCACAAGGGCTTAAGTCCGGGGAGTATGGTGGATGGTACAGCACTTCTCAGCCCAATCGATCGAACAAATCAGCCACAGCTTGCGCTACATGCGGCCGAGCATTGTCCTCCAAATTATGATGGGTGGGTTCTGCAGAAAGTGTCGCCGCTTCTTTCTCAAAGCTTGTCGCAGGTTGTGTTCAAAAAATGAACAGTAATATTGCGCATTGACGGTCTGCTGTCGGGGAACGCTATGCGTTAGAATAACACCATCACAGTCTTACACGAGAATCACCATAACTTTCACATTGCTGGGGTTCTGACGAACTTTTCATTTTCGTGGTGACCCGTAATGACGTCATTCGTTCGAGTGGCGTTTCATTTGTGGCCCGTACGATTTGGCCCATGTCTCATCCAGCGTAATGATATGGCGTAAGAAAACCTCTCCTTTGCGCTCGTAGCGCTCCAAGTGGTTACGAGCAGAGTCGTATCGTAGCAATTTCTGCATTTCCGTCAAATCATGCGGAACCCATCGTGATACAATTTTTCTCATGCCCAGGCGTTCCTTCAGAATGTGAAGCACAGTCATATGCGCTAATCCTGTCTCTAGGGCCAGCTCACGAATCGTATGACGTCGATCACTCTCCAGTAACGCGGAAAGAGCATATACTTCTTCACTGACACTAGGACGACCTGGCCGATGCATGTCTGCCACATTTTGTTGTCCCTCGTTGAAGGCTTTTACCCACCTTGCCACTGTTCTATAAGGCAATGCAGATTCCCCGCAAGCTTCTTGAAGGCCTTGATGACACTGTCGTGCTGTACGGCCTCTGGCACATTCAATTTTTATCCAACTCCGTTGTTCCTGTTTCAAAAACATCGTGACAACACTACATTAGACCGCCAGCTAACACGAGGCTATGTTCTTCTCGTCACTGCGCATGCGCGTAATGTGGGAAGTGAGAGTCCATTTGCCCTGAGGTAAGGTAGGTATGTAACTAACGTGTGGCATAAGTGACATTATTTGGTTCAGTTGCATGGCGTCTCTACAGCAGTGTTGCCACTATTAAAGTTCCAACCCTAGTATATATGGGTACCCCGTTAAAATAAACCTGGGACGGCTTAGAGAGAGAACATCGTGCCCACATTTCTAGTTATCCACGTTTCCGCCGTTCTTCGGGCCAGCACTTTCATTTTACCAAAGCCCGGCAGACACTTCAAAAACGTTCTCTTTTCCATCCTGGGCGTGCTGTCAAGTTTGTTCTTCAATGGTTTAAGATATAACTGCATAAACAAAATTACTTTCTTTTCGCCATGATCATACATAGGCATTTTCAAGCCACTTAATTATTTTCGAAATTGTTTTCGTGGGACACCTCAAACTCCATAATCGAACGATTGTGAACTGCTGCTTGTATGTATGCCCTGCTTTCATTCTACACAGAATTGGACATAACTGTCTTGTAAGATGCATTTCCCTAATAGTCGCATGCACATTTCATGAACATGGTCCAACTGCTTGCAATATTACTTGGGGAATATCATGGTTCCTGTTGCGTCACAAACTATAAAGTTTCTGCCACCTTTAATTTACTTTCGGTTTAACTGAAGACGTTCTCATTTTGCAGTTTTTTAAGACGATATCAACATTTAGACTACAGAGTGATGAATGTTATGACTTACGAACTATAAAGGATTCAGAAACAATCGTGGTTTAATCGAGGTACTACCTGGCAATTGCATATAGACGCTGAGAAAAACCATGAACCCCATTAAAAATTGTGGTCTGCTGAGATTCGAACTGGGCACCTCCGGAATACAAATCCAGACCGTTACCGCTGTGCTAATCTGCTAAATCCGATGTTTTCCGTAAATTAGATTATATAGTATCGAAAGACAATTATACACTGAAAAGGGTGAGGAATGAAGGCACTATCACAGCATTTACTGAGGAAAATCACAAAACTCCACTCAAAATATATAGTCTATGGGCCGAGATATGAACACGAGACCTCATAGAAACGAAGCAGGAGCGCTTGTCACTCGACCACAGTTTTGGGTTTCTCGATCAAATGAGGGTTAACATGAAAACGTTGCAGGAACTTGAGGGAATGTAAGCTGAAGTGTTGGTGGGATATTTTAAATACTATCCCTGTATATTGGCGATGAAAACTCGACCAACAAGTTTCTTGCTTGGTAGCTCTGAATGTACCTCAGCAAGAACATCTTGTTGCTGCCCACAAACAGCATTCTTGGCAGAACAGCCTGCATACATAACACCTACAGTGATTTTACAACTCAGAAGTGAGACTTGCAGGAAATAACTACCTATTAAAACGTGCTGAGCGATAATCCGGCCGGCATTCTTGTGAATACCGACAAGGATAGAAACGAACAGGCCTACATATGGTTTTCAAATGCCTTCTTCACTATTTTGGTGTTAATGTACAGAAGATACAAATCTGCTGATGGAAACTGAATATTGCGATAAGTTGTACGCTGTTTTCATATTACTTACTGCACTTTGTCTACAACGCAAAATTGAGTAATCAAAGGATATTTCAAAATAACGCTATGCATTGGCTTCTCAATTTAGGCCTATATTTTGCGTCTCTTCCCATTGGAATTGTGGAAACAAGTATTTCGCAAAGAAATATGATGAAATTACACGCTTGTCCTTGCGACATTTTGTTTCGTCTTTTGATTAGTCATTAAATGTTTTAAAACTACCCAGAACTCCGTAATTTCTTTGGCACAGAACCAAGAAATACATTTCACTGAAAGTTCCAGAAAATGTACTAACATTTTTACGTTCCTCACAATGTCATTATGACAAATCCTTTTTTTGAAATAATACTTATATTATGACTATTTCCTATTGAAAACTAACTAAAATATTCGATTACGAGGAATTCAGGGAGTACTATGAAGTTACATTGTCAAACTTAATACAATGAATATATGAATTTATGAAAACTATAGACCGGTACATAAACAAGTCATTCATTGTTTAATAATTAGTTTACAGTTGCTGATGGCCTCATCATCAAGACTGAAGCAACCAGAAAGTCGTTTTCGTTTACGCTGTGGTGTATATACACCGGTACGTACAAGTGTAATGGCTCTATCAGCCGGTTCGCATACCCGCAAACCATCCGTGCACCGGCAAACATATCTCGGGGGAAAGAGGTGAGACACTTACGAACGCATACATTGGGAAAGCATCTGAGGACCTGACGCAAATCGTTCGGCTTGTCCGGTAGAAGGGACACACAATAGTCGCGTTAGATCTCACAGCGCGCGTGCGCGTCGGGTCTCGTGGTGTATGATTTATTTATTTAGTTTTTTGTTTGTTGTGGATTACTTAACGATCTGTCAGTAACTCCGGGTGCCTATACAGGATTGAATGATTCGACGACAAAGAATAATAAATTGGAAAAAATGAGGAAGGAAGCGGTCGTGACCCGAAGTTATCACCATAGAATTTGCCTGCTGGGACCGAGGGACACCACGAAACATATCAGCCAGTGCAGTCGGTGACCCGGCGAGATTCGGAGAACCCACAGTATAAAGATTAGAAGTGTCACTGGTTGACCCAACTTTCTCGGTGTGGTGCAGTAGACAAATAGACTATGTACAAGGGTTGAATAAAAAGTAGTGGCAACACTGCTGTAACGTGAAAAATGTGCTTCAGGTGGCACTAGCGCCGTCTGTAGCTGATAGCACAAGTTCAGTTGAAGTAATGAAGTGAGTGGCGCTGGTTGTGTTTCATTGAGTTGCACTGTGCATCGTCTTGAAGTGCAGGAGCCCAGTTCAAGCACCCTAACAGCATGTTTACGAAAAACGAACAACGCTCCTGGATAAAAATTGAAGTTGCACGAGGTCATAGAGCACAAAACTGTTATCAGGGACTGCGAGAAGCACGTGGTGATGCTGCTTTGCCATATCGCACAGTGGCACGATGGGTGAAATTGTTCCGTGAAGGGAGGGATGCCATTCAGGACGTCTCCATGTCCACAACCACACAATTCAGCTCCTTGCTTCTTTGCTGGATGTCGATTGTCGATGGGCTGCGCGGGAGTTACCTGCTGAGGTAGGCATATGTCACAAAACCGTGCTCCACATTCTGCACAATATTTTTAGATACCGCAAAATTGCAGCGCGTTGGGTACCCGATACAATGTCCGAGGTGCAACAATGGCAACGTTATGCAATTGCACAGGACTTCTTGGACCGATACCAGAGAGAAGATGATGACTTCCTTGGAGGATCGTCACTCTGGACAAAACTTGGGCTCGCTCATACGAACCGCACTTAAAAGTGACAATCAAATGAATGGAAGCATCCTGGCTCTCCTCGTCCAAAGAAAGTGCTCCCTACACAGAGTAATGCGAAGGCGATGTTCATTGATGGAGTGATATACTGCACCACACTGTACCTCAACGACAGACAGCAAACGCTGCCTACTACTGCAATTTCCTGCGTAATCATCTTCGTCCAGTACTCAGGAGAAAGTGATGACACTTGCTGGCAACGAACCCCATCAGCCTTCATGACAATGCAAGGACTCATACTGCTGACACTGTCAAGGATCTCCTTCACTGCTGGAGATGGGAGATATTGCAACATCCACCATACTCACCCAATATAAGTCGGCGCAATTATGATCTCTTTGCCAAAATGAAAGAACCACTGCGAGGGACACGTTACAACACAAGAGAGGAGATTATTCAAGCTGTTGGGCGGTCACTGCTGGACATCAACAGAAGTCGACACGCTGATGGTGTATAATGCCTTCTACAGATTTGGCAGAAGGTGGTACACATGGGGGGCGATTATATTGAAGGAATGTAAGTGTGTTTACCTCAGGTAATAAAGTCATTTCAGAACTATAGAGGTGTTGCCACTACTTTTTATCCAACCTATGTATATTACAATTTGTATTCAATATAGCTCATATAAATCTCTGAACAGTTACCATGAAACAAGCTTATGCGTCTTAAGACCAAAATCCCCTGCCCCTTCCTCTGTAATAAACATTCAATCAATGGCGTTATTTCTTCTGTCAAAATGCCATTTGAAATTTCCACATTGAAATGATATCCATGTGGAAAGCAAGAAAACCAGACATACATTTCAGGATGATACAGTCCCAAACAGAAAAAAATCTAGTCATACAATTGTACCCTAATGCAGACAGAAAAATCATCACTAGTTAAAAGAAACTGAATCAAAACGCCAAAAGCTCAAGGAAGAGAAACTGGATGAAACTGGCATTAGGCTTGAAAATTCTCCTGGAAAGTTAGTTAGCCACCTTGCTAGGGTTTAAAGTTGCAAGTCTGCTCTACTATTGAAAAGGTATTTCAATGCTTGAATGTGAACATTTTACGAAGGTGCATGAAATCTGGCATCTGCTATGATCTGGATGTTTTCTTTTTTTGTGACTTTGCAAGTCTATGGGCTTGTCAAGTGTTCTGCCAGTCCAAAACCACATCAAAGGAATAGGCACAAGGAATATCTCTCTTTCTGGTGCACTGGCTCAACAATTTGCAGTGGGTTGTCAGGTAATCTCTGGTAGTATGTATACATGCATACACACACACACACACACACACACACACACACACACACACACACACACACACACACACATATGCATACATAATAAAGAAAGAGTCTTTAAGAGAGAACCCAATGTTTGGAATGTTAATAATATTGTGTATTAGAACAGTGCTTCTCAACTACTGGGATTTGACAGTTGCCTGGGTGGGACATGAGATTTTGGAAATAATAATTAATTCAGCCACACAAAATTCACATAAACACAAACTTTCCTGCATTCTAAGCATAAGCCTGTTATTAATGCTGCAATATAATAGTATTTCTGCTAATAGAACTAAAATTGAAAGGTTCTGCTGCCTGGGATATAATGCTGTGTGGTCTGATGAAAATCAATGGACCTTCTGGAGGAACATATCGCCTCCATCTTCAGCCCTCTTCATACCCACCACTGAATAAAATGTGGAAGAATTACTTGACTAACTGAGCAACTATCAACTTTACAAGAGACACTGCACCACAGAGTTTTTTCATTGCTAGTGGGGCGGGACTAAGTCCTTTGTACTGCAGCCACTTCTGTCCTATTGTACCGGCCCCAGATGATAGGCGAGGGTAATTGTGGAGCAACTGGTGGAATGAAGATTGGCAGGGGGAACCGAAGTACTCAGAGAAAACCTGCCCCAGCACCACTTTGTCCACCACAAATCCCACTTAACCAGACCCAGGATCGAACCTGGGCCGCCGCGATGGGAAGCCAGTGACTAACCGCTTGAGCTATGGCGCGGCCACACCACAGAGTTAGTTAAAATATGAAAGCACATAAGGACAAAAATTGTAAAATCATCTCTATGCATAAGAACCACATTACAAAAAGATGTAGGGGAGGTGAGCCATTGATTTTTAATCTCTGAAGTAGACTGTGGTGCATGATCAGCTTCATGTTTCATCACTTTTATCGCAATGATAAAATACAAAATAATTTCTGCCTCTGTGCAGTGTGATCTAGGTAGTGTGATCCTTTGTAAAAATAGATTTGTATCTGCAATAAATGAAAACAATACCAATGTCATGTGCAAAGTAACAAACAATCATTTGAAAACTGGACTTCACCATTCCTACAGTGTGTTCTAATGACAGCTGTTATGCCCTTTTAGAATTCATAAATGTAATATATGGAACCATGGACACAAAATCTGGACATCAGCCAATCTGCTGCTGTACACTGTATTTAAATAGGAGAGATGAGCAATGAACTCAGGTCTGATGTTAAATGAAGCAGCTACAGATGGAAGAAAATAGAACAAATAAAAGTAAAGATTTTGCTCCCTTGCTATCACATGGTGAGGAATAACCTTCAAACTACAATTACCATCTTTCAGAAAGACAGTTATCTCTTAACTGAGGTGTGACTATTATTATTCATTAATTAATTTATTATTTATTCATAATTTATTCAATGTCACTGCCAGTAACTCAAGACTGTAGTGCATCAAATGACTGATTGATACTGAAAAATGAACTGGAAAGGTTATGGAAGAAGGCAGTTGTGGCCAAATTTAAGGTACTATGCTGGCACATACATGGAGAAACTGAGAAGAAACACAAAAAGAACCTCAGACAAGACAGTCTGTGCCCTAGCTGAAAGACAAATTTAACACATTCCAAATATAAGAGAGAAGTATCACTGCTCAAATTAACCTGCTCAGTAATTGTGATTGTACTTCATTGGTTGTTGCTTCAGAGTGTGAGGAACTGATCTTCCTGCTGTGTAAGGGACCAAGCATAGTACAGATATGCTCAGAACTATGTGCATCAACTGCAAAGGAGTGATGAGTTATAGACAGTAGTCTGTTAGAATTACTGGGTTTCTGGACATTGTACATCGTCCGGTATTCTAGAAACTAGTTTCTAGAACACCAAACAATGGACACAGTCCAAAAACCTAGTAATTTTGAGAATTATACACCATCATCAGAACCCTTTAGAATCTGCTTGATAGCAAAGGATGCTAAAATGTTATTTATTTAAAACGAGAAATGACATAAGATATGCCCTTTAGAGTTGATTCATGCTAGCTAATATTATTTAGGACAGTCCTGCTAGAGAAGCTGGTTACGAAGTTCCCTCCCTTCCATGGAACCTAATGTTTCATTTACAGTAATCACAAGACTATGTCACAGCTACCACACTCTTTCCCCACATGTAAGGACCAAGTACAATCCAATGTTGTGTGACTCAGCCTTGTTATCCTCTTGAAGCTTCGAGTTCATCTAAGTAATACACCCTTTAAAAATTCAGATCCTAGCTTAGAGAAAAACACTGGGTCTTCGTCACAAAAAACCTACTGGTTAATGCAGGACACAAAAACAATTACTGTTTCGACTCCTTAAAAATACACGTAAATATACTGGATGGGTTAATGCTGAAAGTATGAACACATAAGTAGGTGGTATACATATGTACTGACTATTGATTTTAGAGTGTCAGCCCCACTTATAATTTGTCAAACTTGAATAAAATGATACTGAACACCCCATTATAAAAATACAGAAGAATCTGAAGAAGAAGAAGAAGAAGAAGAAGAAGAATTTAAGCATGACAAGTGACATGATCTGGCAATGGGCAGTAATGTACTTATGTAACAATCAGTTGATCCACTGATTAAATGAAACATTGATTTTCAGGTGACTTAATGGCAGTGTTTCAACTGTTGACTATTTAATGTCAAATAAGGTGCAGAAATAATCAAGCACTGCAAGTAGGTAAGCATTTGGAAAGACACTGGTGTGGCCTATTTCAAATCAACATCTTACCCACCTGGAAAGAATGAGAAATATCACTCAACACAAGTCAGGAAGGCTTTTAAATAGGCTGAGATTCAAACCAGGACCCTTCTGAATATGTTGGTTTCTGAATTTGTTATATGTACAGCATAGCATCTAAATGGTCCAGAGCTATGAGCAGTCCTAACTTTATGGTGAATCATATCACAGCATACCACTTTGCTTGAACCAGTTCTTTGCTTTCATTGCAATTTTTCTGATTTCATACATATTAATTCACTTTATTTACATAAAGAATTAACCATTGCAACTGGACCCCATCCCAAGACAGCTCAGTTCATTCTGCAACAAAATGACCCTGTCCACAAAAAATTTTACTGTCATCCACCAGTTATTATGTTGGGCCTCAAAATTTCCTTTCAACAGGGATTTTTCACAAAAATGTTGTACTTCTTCTCTCACTTATACATGCTACGTGCCTAGTCCAGTTTTCTCTTAGATTTAGTAGCCCTTCATGCAGAGTATAAAACATAACATTTCTTGCCATGGAATAAGACCTCTGACTTAGTTCTGATTCAGAATGAATTCAGAATGAATGTTTTGAGTTTGGTAGCACTCCTTGTATAGGATATTGGCCTACCATATATTTTCACTATTTTCAAGTACAAAATTTACCTGAACCCTTTTATATTTCCACGTTTTTCTTCAGAATAGATTGCATATATTTTAAAAGTCTTGTNCTTGCACTGAACCCTTCAATTTATATCATCCAAGGTCCAAATTCTATGTTCTGAGGAACTTCAATTGAGAACAGTGGCATGTTTAATCTCATAAATCACTGTTTAGTACAGATATAACAAAAAGAAAACAAACTGTAAGCTGCTACATTCAAAGACAAGATAAATATATAATGTTGAAAAGATGAATATACACACTGTTTCCCACTTCTTCAAATGTACATAAAATACCTGAGTCAGCTGCACCATTGTAAATATGCTATTTTATGTAACAAATTCTCGTTTCACACTTTGCAGCCAAATCATTTTCATGTTTCCTTTCTGTATATTCCTACTTTTTATACCTAGGGCTGTCATAAGTACAGTTCCCAAGTTATTCTCAATGTACAGGCAGGTCCTCATTCTTGACTACAAAGCTCTTTCCACCAGATAAAATGAATAGTAAAGATAAAGAACCTGCCAGAAAGTAACTCCAAATTTTTCCATGATACAAGAGGAATCCAAATTTTTTTATTTCACTAGTTAACCTTCTGCCAAACAGAGTTCTACCAGCACTGATAACAAGCACCACACAAATGTAAGCAAACAGAAAGGAAAGAAAAGCACAGAGAAATCCCCCTTTAAGATTTCTTTGGGGACCAGTGAAACTGAACACTAAACTGAGCAAAATCTTAAATGGAAAAATTTAACACAGGAATTTCTAACTTGGGATCACTGAAACTGAACATCAAATGAAATAAAACCTTAAATTAAGGAAAATCAAAATAAAGGCTCCACTTATCAGCAAATCCTTCTACCACAAATTTTATATGGACAACTATGACTGCACATAGGACATTTAGTTTCTCCATATGCAATTTCACAAGCAGACGGCTTGTACCAGTTCTCACAGTCTCTTCGCTTGCAGATTTATTTTTCTTTCTACCCTGAAGATGGAGGCGATACGTTCCTCCGAAACGTCGGTTAACACCACATCTACACGGTGCCACATCCCAGAAGACTGCTTTCTTCATTGAATTCCTAATGTCCAATTCTGCAAGGTTCTTCCTTACAACAAATATTACACTGCTAATTCTTTCATAAGCCAAGCCATTAACTCAGGAAGTTAGATGTTGGTTTCTCTCTCTTAGTTAATATGAGATTTAGGATGAAAAAACTGCACTGGAGCAAGCACCCTTGAAGGTAAGCAATAGTCCTGACCTAGCAATGGTGATCTTTAATGTGGGGCTTCATCTGACCTAGCATTTGGTTGGGTTACCCAGTAAGGATGTTAGCTGTTTCTGCTGTAAAACTTGACATCAATTATGATAAACTTACATCGAGTGAGAACAGATGTATTGCAGCCACATGCTTCACAGGTTATGACAGGCGGGCTGGGCACTGATTATCAATTCAAAAGTTCTACGCTCTTTATATTCTATAATCCACTCAGCAATGTGATGCAAGGGGGAGCTCAGATAAAGTGCAGACCTACCTTCTGTGAAGTCAGCACTCGTTGCCTCTCCACCTGACTGACAAGTGCAGCACTGTGGGAATGTGAAGCTTTCACCAGAGGCTCCATCCCTTGAAGTATCACTTGCGCTCCTAGGAACTTGTTCAGCAGGGAACGAGCCTCTGCATCTTCTTCGGAGTCACCATCTTTGACATCTGCAATGTAAGGCATTTTCATTATAGTGGAGGACAGAATAATGTAATCCAAACACAGGTGGAGGACAGCAGGCCCTGAATGTGTGATAATTAGAAACACCAAAATAAAATGCCTGGTTACAATCTCAAAACCAAGTTTCTGTGCTAATGTAAGTTAAAATTATGCATAAAAGATTATGTTTTTGAGAAAGGCTTATGAACTATTATTTGGCATAGAAGACTACAGTAAAACACATAACTGTAAAAACCAATACATCTTCCCTTCATTCTTTATAAAATAGATACCAATGACAGAAGTAAGGATTTAAGATTTCAGACAAATGTTTTATAAATTGGGAAAATTTCTCTACAAAATGTATGGAATGTTTTAGCTACTTCACCACAGAACTTGGTATATTAGTTACTTATAATTGTCTTGAAATGACATTTAATGTATTGTTAATCTCTAATTCTTGAGCTGGTTTATATGAAATGACACTAAAAGGTGCATAATAATTATGAAACAAAGCTATTAATTGTAACACAAATTATCAGGACAAATATTAAAATACCATAAATCATGAATATAATCTCACCTTGATCAGCATTCTTCATGCGAGTAATCACATCTTGCACACCAGTTACACGAGTTTGGTTGGTGAGGAATGATCCGCCTTTGGTCTTATCAATAGATGTGGTGTGTGTGCTGGTTGGAACAGACCCTGTATGCACATCCACAGACTCTGATTGCTTGAGATTCGCTGATCCTGAATATAAACCCAACAGAATCATGAGGATAACATGGAAATTTTAGTAACACACTGTGACATTTATAATCTGTATTATTAGTTTGCATCAGACTTCCAGCAGATATCATTATTATTATGATATCCATATTATATCATATATTATGCACTATGCAAAAACATATCAATAAGCTTATTTTTAAATATTAATTCAGAAAACATATAACAGTAATAATGCTAAAATGTGTACAATTTTCATATAATTACATTGTGATGTAATGATTACCTCTTCTGTTTTGAGCCAAATTCAAATTTTTATTCATGTCAACTGTACAGTACTGTCATGTGAACACCCCTCTCCTGCTTCCCAACTTAATATTCAAATTATTGTTACATGACCTATGAAACAAACAATAACCTTATCATGAGTTACAAAAAGCAAACATTCTACAACAGTAAGCAGCAGAAGAGAAGTATTTCAATCCTTGTCAATTTATTAATAGAAGATGTATGTATGAGGGGTGGGCCACAATCCGGCCTTTGCACTGCGACCAACAATGATCTATTGTACTTAATTATATTAATATCAATATTAATTTACATACAATGAACTATTTGTGTCAATGCACTATCATGGCCATATGCTATACCCACTATACTCATGTTTGTTCCAAAAAGCCTCCGAGAATCACATTATCAGTGTATGAAATACTACATTGATATGGTCTAAACATTGAAGAAATGATAAATATTCATAGTGACGGACACAGAAACTTATAGAGATATTACAGTTGTATTTCATACTTAACACATTGAGGACCATTCGCATGATATCATGCTTTTGTTTTTAAACATGGCAGACTGGTCGCATGATATCATGATTTTAGGACACGTTAGGTTGTAACACACTATACCTTTCTCTGGCGCCACCAAAATGAATGACTACTGCGTAATATTACTCCGGAATGTTTGCTTAGTAGGCAGTAACTTGACCTCACTGTTTTGGTTCCCCTTCCAAAGGAAAATGATCTTTGACCCTTCAAGCTCCTATGTACCAGGTAGGAAGTTAGTGCAATATGAATCAAGGACAGAAGCAGTTCAAGACCAAGCGATCTATCGGAGAACAAGAAATATCTGACTTGTTCTCCGATGAGCTATCTGACGCTCCTTCTGAGAGGAGTAGTGAAAGTGACTCAGTGGCAGTGACAGAGGACAACAAACAATTGTGGCCACAGACAATAAAAGTGAAAGTAGCTCCGACGAAAGTGCAGGTAGTAAAATTGCGGGGACAGCCACATGAGGAAAAGTAGACAAAATGCCTACTTTGGGACACTTTACTGGAAATCCAGGGGTACAACAAATTCCATCGGACTCAACGCAAGTGTCTGAAGTGGCAGAACTGTTTTTTGGAGATAGGGATATTCGTGTTGTGAATATGATTTCCACAATTCACAATTCACAATTCGAGCATGGTTGATGTTCAAAGGAGACATGAACAAGTGAAGTAGCATATTTGTATTTCTGAGTATAATATGTTCATGAAGGGAGTTGATAGAGCCGATCAATACTTGGCCTATTATTCTCTTCCTAGGAAAATAATAAAGTGGACAAAGAAAGTTGCCTTGTGGCATATAAATTGTGCCGTTTTCAATTCATTTTTGGCTTACAAAAATCTAAACCCTGATTCGAAATTGAAATATAAAGCATTTCTGATTAATCAGGCAAAGGCCTGGGCTACAAGCCAGATGGTGGCAGCAGAACCAGAGTCAGGCACAGACTTAGTGCGACCAGGCCCATCAACTTCCACCCCACACAGGTCTTATGTGGACACCCCTGGGCAACTCTCGGGTGATATGCGGAAACATACCCTCGTGAAAATTGTGTAGGAGAAGCATCCTTCTAGGCAGTGCAGTGTTTGCACAGTTCACAAAGAAAGGAGTATGACTGTCTACATTGCAAGTTCTGTGTAATGGCACTTCACAAAGGGGAATGTTTCCAGAAATATCACACTCTCAAGCACTTCTAGAAGCACTGGTAAGTGTTCTCCAAAAATTTTAGTTCAAAAATTAATTAGGAGATTTTATATTAATTTTTAAAGTGAACAGTGCACAAGTTAGGGTAGTAGGTTTAAAAATGCCGGTCTCCAGGGTGATTTAAATTGCCGGTCCGCAAAGTGTTAAAAGATTTTTATCATAAGCAATGCACAAATAAGATCAACTTCATATATGCACGTGGGATCCCTGTATTTTGTTGGTTGGTTATTCGGTTATTTCTCAGCACCATATTAGAAGTTCTGGTTATTTAGCACTAAAAAGCCATGGTACAACTGTGAATCATAGTAGTTGTATGAAGGAACTGAGGAAAGAGATGACAGGACAGCCTGTTGCTGACTGGGATTTGAAATTGATGCTTCCCAAATGCAAGACTACCGTTGTTTAAACTTGGTTCCTGCATATGTGAAAGTCCCAAATTTCCTTTGGTCTCTTTCATTTAACATGAAGAACTGTGCTAGAGTTTAGACACAACCAATCCTATTGTTAAAGATGTTAGTTACCTGGTGCCTCCTCCCCTGTGGGAGTGGTGGCAGGACTGATGCTGCTGTTTAGTCGGAAGCTTGCGGAGCGAAATATGAGTCCAGCCTTGGGGTAAGACCGTTGTGAGCGAGAGCTGTCACTGCCATTCGCCTCAGCTGCTAGGTCATGGGGTCAGATGTTAAAGAGTGGTAGTTGGGGCAGGAGGATTTCAAGCAAGTTCTCAAGGTCATTATTATTTGCTGTTGTTACATCACACACACACATGACAAGGAGTATTAGCTATGTTACACGCTGCACAGGGATGATAATATTGTACCAAAATTCATTTCATTTTTATTTTTTAATTTAAATGTATAATCTAGGACTACCATAATCCAAGGCTAGAAAAAATCATAGCATTATAACATATGTTAAAACTGACTTTCAATTTTATTTCATACTTTCAGAACATTCATGACAAGATATCAATAAAATAAATACAAAAAATTCTCTCTGCCTCAGAAAATACTATAATATAGCAATCGTGATGGAACAGTACCATTTCATTAACACCATAAGACTGCTAATAGTGTGATATATTAATATAAATGTATTTCTTTAAATATATGAAAGTAGTTGTGTATGAACAGATCATTATGATGACTACTGTAGTGTAGGGAATCATTTCAAGTAATATTTCAAATAAAAGCAAGTTAGATGGCTCAGTTAAAACTACCGTTAACATGAGAAAGCTGATATTCAAAAAAGGTAATTCCTGTTTCCTCACCAGCAGCCTGTTGAAATTTCTGTGACAATGCTCGGACAGAGCCCCCGCGGGCAATCCTGGAGAATCCTGAGCTGCCAGCGACAGGTATGGGTGATGCCTCCCGAGCACCGTCAACTGTAGTTGATGATCTCCTTCGGCTTGATTCGGTTATCTGCTTTGAGGTTGAAGATCGAGAGGAAGTGCTTGTCTCAACTGTCGTCATGGCCCCACTGCGACTCTGGGTCACTGTGCTGCTGCCACCAAAGCAAACTTCTGATCTCTGCACCTGTCCTTCAGTCTCTGCTTCAGTGGAATACCTGTTACATAAAAAAACAGGGCACTTACATTAAACCTTTACCTTCATCTATCATAATCATGATCATTGAGTGAATCTATTTTTGGCTGTTAAATTAATTTGCAGGAACATTCTTATAATATTTATATGAAATCTACATACTGTATACTATACTGGGAAATACTGCATCTGTAATAATGGTAACTTTCAGAGTCAATGTGGCAACCTACATGCAGTATTTGGTATTACTAGCCTGAGATTTTTCCACTTGTAGAGTAATATACATCACAGCACCATTTAATGTTCCCTTACTTCACCTTCTTCCTCATTTAAAGTTCAGTTTCAATGATCCCAAATCAATATCTTTTGCATTAAGTTTCTACCATTTATAATTCCATTCTAATTAGTGTATCCAACCCAATGGTCCCCAAAATAATTTTAAAGGGGGTTCTACTGCATGTTGGTTCCGAATAAAGCGAATGAACAATAAGGTTAAAGCAAATACAGGAAACATGTATGGAGTAGAAGACTTGAGATATTATCCATGCCAAACTCTATTGCAAACTTCCATAATTATAAATTTTATTGTTAGAGGCAAGAGCCGTCTGGGGGATAACAGGTCCAGTTACATGAAACTGAGTAGTCTGTTGAAATGTCAGCTTGGTTGAACCTTGCTATTTGAAAATTTCTCCATAAACTATAAATGGCCCTTTTCTTACATAACGTTCCACAATAAAAATTTTGTTGAACAGAGTCAACACTTCGCCAGACCTAATTTGTTAAACTATAAAATTAAAAAAATTAATAGCATTTCCTTTTTATTTTATACAGTATAAGAAATATCACCTGACTTAAAGTAAGGATGGTGGGATCTTCCGGAAATATTACTATGATCTAAAATTGAAGTTTTATGAACAATAAAAAGAAGATAGCAAGGAATTTCTGTTAATGAACATAAATTTCATGTTATATCTCTAACCTTATATATGAAAACACTAACACTCAATTCTGGTCCAATACAGAATCAACAGCTCCCGAAATTCACGATATACAAACGTGTTAAAACTGGCAGTGGCTGTTAGTAGCTGTACATTTTGGGAGACACACAGGCAGACATACAAAGACAAGGACTGAAGTGTCCAGTTTCCCATCCGGAAAGGGACAAGAAAGGGGAGGCCTCCAGTAATACATAAATGCCTAGTTCTTAGACAATTTGTAATACTATTTGTGAAATATTTAGGTAACAATGATCTAAACTATGACAAAACATTTGTTTCTAGGAATGTGAAATGTCTATGGTTCATCAATGAATACAATTTTAAGGAATGTTAAATGCCACTCAATCTCTCATCATGAACTACTTAAACAAACAATATACCTTCTTGATGGTGTTGATGTGTCTGATTCAGTTACAGTTCTTGAAGTGTATCGGTATCCATCGCTCTCATCATCATAGTTACTCTGCAGTAACCTTCTATTCTCGCCACTGTCTCTATTCCTCTCTGACTCCAGAAAGTAGTCTGTGATTTCTCTCTCTGTCTCAGATCTGCTGAATGAGGTGCTGGAGTATTTTCCATAACTAGAAGCTGATGTCTTCTTATCTTCAAAATCATTATGCACAGACACTGGTGCCATCTGTCTTATTCTGGTAGTAGTTGAGCTAATGTACTTCCCATCCCTCAAAGAGGATTGTTCTGTTTCAGTGTCAGTGTTGACAATATGTCCCCTCTCAGCAGGTGAACCTGTTCGTATCCCACTATTTTCATCTGTAACTTTTTGTCGTCGGGACAGAAATGCTGTTGCTGAACTCACAAACTTCTCACCACCTTCTGTTGTTTTGTCTGCTGTCACCTTAGGCTGTCTACTGACATCATCATGTATGGCAGTGCTGCTGACCTCATCATATTTGCGTGTGTCATCAGATATCTTTGACCTTCTAAAACTGTTACTGCTGGTAACAGAAGAGGTCGTGATCCTGGATAATTTCACGTCATCATCTGGATATCCTCTTTCCGGTGATGGAGTCTTTCCAGCGGATGATCTCCTACTGGATGTGCTGGACTTCCTTGGAGTATCACTGTGGTCATTATCATAATGCACTGCTGAAGAAGTACTTTTATCAGGAGTCTTGTAGGTGTACTGCGTCCTTGTTATCCTTGTTACAGGCTCCTCACCTAACCTGGTTACAGTTTCACCTGTTGGCAAATGGAGAATGGATCCAATTAATTCAAATATTTTTTCTCAGTAACTCTTCACTTTGATGAAATATTAGTAAAAATGATATATATAAAGCAAGGAAATTGTTGTGCATACTTTTGCAGTATATGTTACTAATGTTTAACAATACGCAAGCCACATAAACCACAACCAAAGAACACCTACAGATTTAAGCAACCACATCCCTTTAATTTTGATAATGTAACAGGAAGCGAGTCGAAACAAATTCAATCCTTTCAGAAATGAAGTAATAGTAGTCTATGATCCAGACAACCAAATTAGAAAAGCACTGCTTGTCTAACTTGCAGGTTATTAGGAGATGAGAGGAAGCTAAGAGTAAACCATATCAGCAGCATATGTATTCCAGGGTAGCGGCTATCAACCACAGGCAGACAGGATTCTATAAGTCACAGTGAAGGAAGCCTATCTAATGGAGGGAACCCTGACTGACAAACCTGACCCTCAAGGCAGGGAATTGTGCCAAAGGCTGGTAATTCATCGGAGTAAAGTTTGTAAGCACTCATAACTCCAAAAGCATGATACTTGGACAGATAGGAAAATCAGCATTCTATGGACATATAATTTTATCATCAAGCAGTACCAGGTATGCGAAATGTATGAGGAAAAAATTACAAAGAAGATGAACTTGAGAAAGAGCTGAAATCACACAAAATGAACATCAACACTCTATCAGAGATAAGGAAAATTTTAAAGGAATTAAAGACCTGGACATTTACATAGATTATTTCTGGACTCAGCGTGACCTTTCTGCTATGTGTGAACACTGTATTGATTGCAGCCTTTCCTCCTCAGACCAGTGCAGTCATAGCGAATGTGCAGCAACTTTGTATAGTGAAATTCATACATCTATATCACAGGGGATGCCAAAAATTGTCGCCAACTGCTCAGATACATTTCCTACACTTGTAGAAGGGGTGGGCCTTCTTGGCCCTTGCACTGCGACCACAGTGATTTACTGTGCCTTTTCCTACACTTACTAAGAGGATTCTGGTTCACATATTGTAATTGTTCTCTTGATATATGAGACACTCAAAGCTGTTCTTCTTCCATGTGTGGATTGGTTTGACTGTCTTTTAAATGAGCACCAAAAAGAACTTGCAAAAAGTAATGTCAGAGGAATGGGGTGGCCATAGATACATGCGACAAATAATAAGTACTAGGGTACAGGAAATCCACATCTTACATCTGGAGTACCAGTATGTGGCATAAAAGTTGGTATCTGATGCACCCTGAGAGTGAGAAGGATTATGCGCCTTGTGTCTTGAACAGATACAGTTCATTTTGAGAGGTATATTACATGAGGACCAGTAACCTTTGCTTTATGATGTCATGGAGCCTCATATTGCAACAGCTGATCAAGCAGGCAGAAGCACATGCAGTGATGGCACATAGCAGAGCATGCTTGCTTAATATCCTCCCTGTATTATCAATTAAAGGTCTCCCATAATATTTAACGAGGACAACACAAAGTTCATATTCTGGCACAAGCAACAACAGACAACTGTGTAAAAATAAGTAACAATCCATTGAAGATAAGTTTGGGCATAATACAAGGGTGTCCCTTATTAACCACCCTTCCTACTATTTATACTGATAAAGACATCTGGAAATGGGAGAAAGAAATTATATTTTGTATAGGAAACATTTTAGTTAACACATCACTTTTTGTAGATGTCCAGGTGACACTACCTACATTTGAAGATTGCTTATAATCCATTCACAAATTTAGCACAGTTGCAACAAAATAAAATGTGGCAACACAAGATAAAAAAAAACTGGCATTTAAAGGCAATTAATGTATTTGACCAAAAACTGCCATAGATGATAGACCTACTGAAGAAGTAAACACTTTTTTTTTTAGGATTTTAGTTGAACTGGTCAAAAAGTTATAATGTGGAAATAAAATTACAGACATTCTTTTTTCTCTGTGGGACAACAAAAGGAACACTTCTGGGTAAAGCCCATAAAGAGGCCCAGAAGTCTTAGCAATACCTGCATTGTCATGTGGACTTATGCACAAAAAGGGCTTGAAGTTGCCAAAATGCACTTCCTCAGGGATGTGCAAGGACAGAGACTAGACAATAAAAAGTGTAATGGCACAACAGAACAAGAACTAAACATGCCTATGTTTAAAAAATACCAAACTGCGTACTAAAAAGAGTAGCAAGTGCAAACCCATGGCAGACACAAGAGAGAATTCCCATTACTTAAAAAATTGTATAATTGGACCTAGAACAAGGTGAACTGCCTAATTAGAGTTCTATGGTGATGGTGATGGTGACAACAATGAGCACCAAAGCTGGAACTCATTGCCACAAAACCTTTTTAATATACAAGAAAAATAAAGGAAAATAATAATGACGATGATGATAATCAACTTGACTTTTTTCATGTGTTTACTCATTAATTTAAAAAAAATTATATTCTAAATGCATTATACTAATGATCTGCCTTCAATCAATCAAAATTTTAACTCTTTCAAGAGGGACTTAAAATCCTTGCTGTTGAAACATTCCATTTATTCCGTTGATGAATTTATGTCCCTAAAATTCTGAAGCAAGTGTGTTATGGTTTTATGTTATGACAAATATCTTGTCCTCACTTAATCTATAAAAGAAAATGTTGGATGTTGGGTTTCTTTTGGTATTGAATTGTTGAAAGTGGGACAATGTATTGTATGATTGATTTGTATGAAATCTATAGGTAATTATAGTATTGCCGAGTCATGTATGATATGCATGTTATTTTAATATGTAGTAATTGACTTGTTCCATATCCAGAGGTTGTATCTCCAAATATGGATTCTCAGAACAAATAAACTGATTGACTGATTTCCTCCTAATGACACTCTGAAAATGGCAAATACATGTTGAAGAAACATACTAGATAAACACAATTTTAATTACACTGAAAATTTATGTAATCCTGCATTTTATTAGTTTAATACCTTGGTATATGATTAACACTAAAGCAGTGATGTCATCATATAGTAAAATATGATTTATATTTCAGTTCACAAAACCATAAGAAACCTCGTTATACCACCTTCAAATACTAAGATTTTTTTTTCTCAAGCACACTGGATTATTGCATTTCCTTACCTACATCTCCTTGTACTGCATGAGTATTATAGACCACTATAAGAGACCCAAGGAAAACCACAACCATCAGGAAAAGGCTGGGGAAAAATGTCCACAGCAGCACAATCACAAATACCACAACCACAAACAGCATGAAGGCCACAGAAGAGCCATTTGTGTCTGATGATGCAATTTCTTTCTCATTTTCTAGCTTCATTAACTTGTTACATGATAAAGCCATTATAAATATCTCAATTATGCTATTACTTTTAAAATCATTTACTGTATTTTCTCTTTTACCATTTCATGGCTATTCACTGTTCATGGTAATACTGCAACACAAGACTAGTTCTGACATTCTACACGTGCAAAGATCTCAATGCCAGATGTGCTGTATATAATGATACTATACTGTAACTGTAGCATTAGTATAAATTATATGCAACATTTTTGTTTTAACTGCTTCTTATCCTTATTGTGAATTCAAATTTTGGATGGTTCTTTTACATAGAACTAGAAACCTCCTTTTCTTGATAAAAGTTGCTTTAAATATTACATTCTGCTGTAATATTTTCTTCCATTTTCTTCTTGTAACTTTCAAATGAATTTCACATATAACTTTTTCCTAATTTTGTGCCGCTTTTTGTCGTTCCTCCAGATTTCCATGTGACTTCTATAAGATGTAAGAGCAGACTCTTCGCACTGGGGCCACCAACCGACTGGGTTTAATGTTTTGACTGTGGTACAGTGTGGAGGTAGCCAAAATGTGGTTCTTTAAATAAAGCAGGTCGCCAACTCTGTAACTGCTTGCTCAGTCGTGTTAGTTGTATGTGCAAAACCATGTGGGAGCTTCATAAAGCCATGCTACAAACATTTTAAAATGTGCAGTATAAGAACTTCAAAAGTCCAATGCCCCATGCCACAGCTCTCTCTTCTAATGCCAGATATTAGTGAGGCTATTTTCAAACCCCAAGTGGCTCTTGATCTAGGAGTGACACAAATCCAACCTACAACATTTTCAATGTACTCTTCTGACAATAAAGCTTCAGCATAAAACTGGGGAAAGATGGAACCATTTTATTTGGCACATACTATCAATATAATGCTACTTACTCTCACATGTGACCTACATAACCAACACGTTCAACTTATTGTAGTAAACTCGAGCTAGAACTCTTAAAAGGAGATAATCTTATATCTGTTTTTGAAAGATATTTTATAAAAAAAAAGCCAACTCATTTTATGTTTGCCAGATCCAACATTTTTACTACTATTTTTTAGAATCCCTAATTTATCAGTTAAAAAACAATATAATTTAATCACTATCACAGTCATATTTTATTTTAATGCAAATGAAATGCCAACTGACAGTAACAAGACAGATTTGATACAGAACAGTCCTATACAGTTAACATTGCTTGCTTCTGCATAATCTTACCTTCAAGGCTACTCACAATGTATTATCCACTCTCTAATACATTAGACAACTTTTATATTTTAAAATGGGTCCAGGAGTTAGAGGTTATATTACCCACTGTGAGTGTACAAAATAAGCAAGCAATGAGATTTACCCTAGGCAGAGGAAATGGATAGCAAATATACTAGTTTCATTTGTACCACTCTTGATTCAACATCATCCTCCCACTAGCTGCCCAGCAGTAGCCACATTCTGCACAGAGTTATTTGTAGAGTCAGTCCTTGGCAATGGGCCTGACCAATAGGATAAAACTAATGTTGATATAAACTCAGCACATATATCATTTACTACATGCAGAACTTCCACCCCAGCCTGCTGATGTTGCCTATACATAAATAAAAAAAAAACCTTACTGAGGTTCCATAAAATGGCTCAAAAAATTTCACAATAAAACACAAGGAAGAAAGCATAAATTCTTAAAATAGCAACTGCATAGCTTATATTCACCAAGAATAGCATAATTCATACAATTCAATACCAGACAAATAAAACCTATCTTAACCTTGTGCCAATGTTCTAAGAAATTCCCCAAGGTTTCTTTTTCTAAACCTTGAATAGCACAGCTTTCATCTCACTTGTCTCTCATCTAGAACTGACCCACTTGTATACAAAAAATGGGGGAATACTGAAGTGGTTGTTCACAAAAATAAAACCAATGTACTGCTTTTAATCTTTCCCAATTTTTAATTTCTTTTTCCCAAAAAAACGTGCACTCAAATCATGTTTTGTGCGTGGGGGGAGGGGGGTGAACATGCGTGCGCACACATGCACATGCAAGTAAGAGTGAATGAGAGGGAGAGGGAGATTGTATGCATGCTTGTGTCAGAGTAAATGTGCGAGAAAGAGTGGGTCAGTGAGGAACATGAGTGAGAGTGGGTAAATGAGTAAGTGTATTCAAATGCACCTCTGAGTTTGCTTGTTATATGTGTGACAAGGCCGCAATACAAACACAACTCAAAGTTTATTAGAAATCCCATTCTCATGACTAGGCTTACCTATTTTCATGCAGCCAAACTGGAACACTGCTTTAGGTCAACTTACTACACATACATGCATGCATGCACACACGCACGCACGCACACACACATACACACACACACATACACCATCAAATCAGCATGTTTTCTGCAGACTCAAGATATATATTAGTGTGTAGCAAACAACATATTCATGTAATTTTGTTGTAACATTTTTTTTAAACCATTCATACTTTTCAGTTGAAACTACTTTCTGTAGAAATATATGGTTATTTAATTTTTTCATAAAATTCACGACATGTTTGTTCAACATTAACTCTATAAAACAGCAACTCTTGAATGGTATGCCTACTCAAATCTAACAGACATAAAAAGATTACACATTAACCCCTTGAAATGTTAATTAATTTTAAGAGATATTTACAAAATCAATTCCTACTGCATAGATGAAATGAATCTAAATTAGAAAGATCAACCAATGAGTGCTGTCTAGGATAATAATTGATGTTTTGGATTGAGGTTCTTGAGGTGATGAGTATGATAAGAGCAGTCTACTGGGTTGTGACATCATGCAGTTTAGAAAACTTGATGTCTTCAGGAACAAATGGCCTCAGTCTTCAGGATCAAACAGCAAGCAAAGCAAGAAACAAGCAGAATGTGCAGTTATTATTGTCAAGGAAAATACTAAAATAGCAGAAAATAAAAATACTGTGTTAGTGCTATATGAAATAAATATTTGTGAAGAAGTTGAAGTGCCTAACAGAACTTTAGAATAATACTGAAGTGTTTCTGTATTTTTAATAATTATTTTACAATGCCACCAAATCAAATGCAATCTAACAAACCTACTAATGTATCTAACGCCTTAAGTTACCTTTTTGAGGTGTATAAACAACCGTTTCCAAACATAAATATGACCCCAGTAACTAAAAGAGAAATTAAAGATATAATCAAGTCATTAAAATGGAAGAATTCTAAGGGAGATGATGAGATTCCACAAAATATCCTAAAAATAAGTATGTCTTTTATTTTATCCCCATTAGCTTACATATGCAATAAATCACTGAGTTTAGGTATGTTTCCTACTCAATTACAATATTCACAGATAAGTCCTATTTATAAAAAGGGAGACAAGAAAGTTATGACCAATTATAAGCCAATATCTTTGCTGTCATCTTTTTCAAAAATGTTTGAAAAGGTCATTTACAATAGAGTTCAATATCATATAGATCAGCCCTGTCCAACGCAGCGCCTGTGGTATATTTTTCTCGTGCCCTCCATAACCACATATAATTGAGCCGATTTTTAATATTAATTCAAATTGTAAGACAAGAGACATTTTTGAACATCTGAGTACTGGTAAATATTTTTGAAAAATTTTATTATTATTATTTATTAGTAGTAGTGGAAGTAGTAGTAGTAGTAGTAGTAGTAGTAGTAGTAGTAGTAGTAGTATGTGGTGGCGCCCGCACCTCCATAGGCATCAGTGAATTGTGCCCGAGTACGTAAGAACGTTGGACAGCACTGATATAGATGCTAATAATATTCTTGCTCAAGAACAGTATGGTTTTAGAGCTAAATCATCCACTGATATGGGTACATATAATCTAATAAATAATATTTTATTGGCACTGAATAGTAAATTATCGGTCGGAGGCCTATTCTGTGATCTAACCAAGGCATTTGATTCTGTAAATGACAATGTATTATTATCCAAACTAGAGTTTTATGGTATTGTGACGCATTGCGTTATGTTTTATATTATGTTATTTTGACTTGTTCAAGTGATTGGTTGGAACATTTGTTTTGATTTTTGACGCATTCTATATCCAGTGGTGTGACAACTTGCTTCTCGCCCTGTAACTGGATCTACTTGAATATAAGAATAAATTATTAATTATTATTATTGAAGGAAAGTTAATTGTAAATGATCTGGAAGCAAGTGGTTGAGGCCTAATTGAGGTATTATTCCAGCATTTGACTGGAAGACCTGAGGAAAACCATGAAAAACCTCAGTCAAAGTAAACAGTGTCCCATCTGAAATTCAAACCCATCACTTATTAATTAAAACTCTAAAGCTTTACCTCTGGTCAAACCTGTTCAGTGTCATGCATATCACTTGGGTACTTGCACAAACATTTCGGGTGGCAAGTTCTGTCTCCTGGGATATAATGCTGTGTGGTCCACTGAAAGTCAACAGGCGTTTTGAAGGAACAAGTCGCCTCCATTTTCAGGGTTGAATAATAATCCAAGCAAGAAACTATGTGAGCTGCTGGCTCTTCTTTCCACCTGCTTTCACGTTGATTTCTTGCTTGGCTTAATCTTTGACCCTAAAGATGGAGGAGACATGTTCCTCTGAAAAGTCAGTTGACTTTCAACAGACTACACAGCATTATATCCCAGTACATAGAACTCTTCATAACCACCGCTGTGAGAACCTCAGGTCCTACATAGTGCTACATGCCAGAAGACAGAGCTCTCCATAACGTATCTGCGCTATGCAGCAGACTCCCCCCCCCCAACACCAACAGTGACATAACAGCATCGGAGCCACTGCCGCTGCTACAGTAAGAGGCCAGTAAACACTCCGCCCCCCCTCCCCCCCGCAGTGACGTAACAGGGGACACCACTGTNGAGGCAACAGGGAATGGTATAAAAGGCCGCCTAAGCAGTGTGTGAGCCAGAGTGTGGATCATGAAGTCGCTGAGTGCAGCAGAAGTCCAGCAGCTACGAGTTGAGTTGTATCGAGTGCATGGCAGGGACTCCAGCAGGAGAAGTAACTGTGATACTGCTGATGGCAGTAGTTGTGAGATTGTAAACTGTGTAACTTTAAGAGCAAATGTGGAATAAATTTGCTAGATCCAAGATGGCGTGAAGTTATTTGTCGTGCTACAATATGTTACAGCATTCAGAAAAATGTTTACTTCTGTTCCACAGAATAGAGTAATCAAGAACCATTTGCTTATTTTTTTGAGGTAAAGAAATGATTTTCAACTTAATACGTTTAGCCTTCTTATTCCCAACACCATTCAGCATACTTCTGAAGCTATGCAGCTTAATTTAAAAAAATGACAAAAACCTATCTTAAACCTAAATAAAAGTAATAAAAAAATCAGAGCCATCTGATAATGATATTACAAACTATGATTTCAGGCAACAAAGTGTTCTTTTGTGTTTGTTGGAATATGACTTATTTTTCAAACCAATAATTCAGCAAATTGGTGGCTTTGTTAAAGTCATGACTATATGCAAACATAAAGAGTTAAACACATGCAACCATAGTTTTGTCTTATACTCACCCTGGATGATGTCCCTTTTGAGTGAGACTGTGCCATCTGCTTTCAGAGTCCCCCTAGAGCTGATCACAGTTGCACTACTGGTACTGGTACTGGTACTTTCTGTCACCACCTTTACACCTCCATGTAACTTCTTCAATATTCCTGGCCGGCATGACTCCTCTGTATCTCCTAGTAAGATAAATACCAATATATACAAGAAATTGTCCAATTTCACAGACAACTGTTGCACAACAAAATTCAATGAATAGGATTTAATACTTCCCGAGCTCAGGCTATTCATCAGGTCACCTAAATGTACAATAACTCAGATAGAGCTAAGTTACATTTTCTCAAAAATAATTACTCCTTTCACATCCACATTTTTCAAGCAATCACATGCCTTGAAATCAGCTTCTCTTGCACACAAATATTTCAAGTTTTATTATTCTTGTTATTCTCTAAATTCTATACTACCTTTACCACTTACATTGAACACGTGCAATTCAGATATTCAAACAACATATAACACGAATGTATTCAACACTTGAGTGATGATAAATGTGACTTCAGAATTGACCTGACAGATGCATTAGACATATCCAAGAATATTCAGACTAGATACTTAAAGGGATAATGAAAGTGGTGGCAACCATGCTGGAAATCACAAAACATTACAGTTATTATGTCCTGGGATATAACACCGTTCTGCTGAATGTCAGCCATTGACTATCAACAGACTACAGGGTGTTATATCCCAGAAGACAGTTCTCTTCATAACCACTTCTGTGTGAAGCTCAAATCCTACATTACAGTCATGTGTGAGACATGTTTAATTAAAAGAAATTCTGCAGCTTTCAAGAGACACCAAAATGAACTTTACATATGCAACAGCTTCTAAGCCACTTATAATGGTAACAACACTATCTATAGCTTTGGGAATCAAAAAGTTGGTAAAATTAACCTCATTTGTTCATTAATCAGCTTACATTAATTTTCAACAGGATTTCTTAATACTGTGTGAAAGTTGAGCCTTCACTTTGGAAAATCTCCATGTCCTACAGAAGAAAACCAGAGGTATAGAAAAAGAATAAGAACTGTTCTAGGCCCTATCCAAATTGGTTTTCCATTGACATTTTCAACCTCATCTTGACTGGTTTTGACAGCACAGATTCAAATCTTACTTATGAATGTACCTGTGTCAGGAGTATCTTCATCAGAATGAGGCAGTCTGTCACTTCCACTGTCATCTGCAACAGAATTGTTGAATGATATTCATTACATCATACAAAAGAAATTTAATGAAAACAAATATTTAAAAAAAAAATTAAAGAATTAGAACTGTGTAAGATTTGAGGTTTTCACGGCAGTGACTACGAAGAAAGCAGTCTTCTGGGATGTGGTACCATGTAGAAATTGTGTTAACCGATGTTTCGGAGGAATGTCGGTTAACACAATTTCTACACGGCGCCACATCCCAAAAGAAGGCTTTCATCAATTAGAACAGTGTTTTCCAGATATTCAGAAGTTGCTACTTCTGTCTATGCTTTTTAATTATTACAAAAAATAACATCACTTTTTTCACATAATCGCAACAGCGATCTGAAAAAGAACAAATCTGGCAGAATCCCATGAGGCCATAACAGCTTGCTTTTATCCTGAAGGACTCTGTTCAGGGGGAGACCTGATGTCAAAGTATATTTTGTTTGCTCTCAAATGGCGCCAAGATAATCACATGCCACTTGGTAACACTATATAGAAACACTTTTAATTTCTTTTGGCTCAGAAGAAATTAATATTATTAAAATATGTTCGTAAACAAGCAACTGATTAAAAATAACAGACAATAGAAGAACTATGGAATAAACACAGATTGTATCTTTCTTACCATGGGCAATTTTTTCATGCTTTTGGATAATAGCTCTAAGAGAACTTGCTCTTTGTGACATGACACGTGCATCTGTCAGAGCATCTGCCAAACGTTTGTCTGGTTCATTGTCCCGAGACTGATGGATGAAGCTGTCACGCAGCTTAGCACGCGGTTTCTGGCGAGGTGCAGCTGGCTGAGATACTGCATTGCCACCTATAAGGAGCAATAATTAAGTGCTGTCTAGTAGTACTGTTAACTTGTACTTATTACTGTCTTAATTGCTCTAACATCAATGAGTTCCTAGTACTTGGAAGTGGCCAAGCATATGAAGGCAGCTGACTGGTCAGGCAGGGCTTGCATACCAAACAACTCTCACATTGTATCACATTTACCAACTAGAGAATACTGAAAGTCAAAAAGTTTCATCAATTTAAGTCTTCTACATAACTGAAATTTTGAGAAGGCAGGAGATTTAAATTAATCTACTTTCAAAATCTAATCAGTCCAGGTAATTTGGTACATTAGTAATGGACACAGTCTAATTACAGAAAGTTAAAGAAGTGAATAAGAAAAAACCCTGCAGTAAACAGCAGTATTAGCAACTATATAAGGCCGCAACACAGCTCAAGCGGTTAGTCGCTGGCTTCCCACATGGGCGGCCCGGGTTCGATCCCGGGTCTGATCAGGTGGGATTTGTGGTGGACAAAGTGGCGCTGGGGCAGGTTTTCTTCGAGTACTTCGGTTTCCCCTGCCTATCTTCATTCCACCAATTGCTCCACAGTCACCCTCACCTATCATCTAGGACTGGTACAATAGGCCAGAAGTGGCCACAGTACAAGGGACTTAGTCCCACCCCAATAGCATTAAAAAACTATATAAGAAACCACATTTCATCATTCACACTGGTACAGATATTCTCCTAATACTAACGTGAGTTCTGCTCATGTTTGGTGACAAGTTCACGGAGATGTGAGGAGACAGGCTGTTCTGGCATATTTTCGCTGTCAGTACTGGGAACCTTCTGTTTATCTTGAGGACTGCTCCAACTGCTACTAGTAGTTGTGGTGGTTACTTTCAGTGCCCGCAATCCTCCAAAGAGCAGTCGTCCACTGGAATCACAAATTTCTGATGGTTTGCTCTCTACTTCTTGTCGCTTATCCTCTGGCTCCAGATCACTTGCAGGCATACTTTCAACAGCATCTGTAAACATGCAGGAGTCGTGAATAGTCTACAGAACTGCTTCACAATAGCAAATGATGATTTTTTTTTTCTAACTTTAGATGGCTCAGCATGTAACTTCCACATGTTATATCTAGGGGGTCTGTGAAATTTATACTGCATGAGGTCAATTCCTACATGTAGTACTTCTTTATACAAATGGGAAAAGCAGCTATTCTGTGGCCATAAATGATTTCCATTCATCACTTCTGATGGCCTTCATTATCCACATAACAGATTTTAAGAGAGAAAAATGTGACTGCATAACTCAGTCAATGAAATGAAGTTTTTCCAGGTCACATATACTGCCAATTCAGGAAGTGGAATTCTGAATGAAACATAGGAAATATGAAAGTATTCAACCTTGTTACCAATATTTCATTTAAGTTGTTAAGATGATGAACTTGCAGCTACTTCTTAACTCAGTGGCTCAGTGCATGCAATATTTCTCTAGTAAAAATAGCATACACAGGCCTCTAACCACTTCCTTGCACCAATCCATTGAAAGACTTCAAAGACTAAATTTCTTATATATAATAAAAGGAATTCACTTTATACCTCACAGGATGTACTTGTCTCCACTAGGAAGCTCAACCAAATAATGCTACTTAAGGAAAAAATCACTGTCTATTGTGAGAACCACATGATATGCATACATACATATTCTGTAAACAGAATAAAGATGTTTATTTAGTAAAGCATGCAGTACAGATAGGAACAACTGGGTTTTAAGTATTTAAAGAAAGCTACCTCTTGTCTGTTATGATTCAACATTAACTAGAAACAATCTTTTGGACATTTTGCATGAATCTTTGAATAGGAGATTTCCCTATCATAAAGGTTCTACCTACAAAGGATGAGAAAAGAGAAAAAGCAGACATTCATCCACGAACAAGTTGGATTCAAATCCATAAAAATGAGTGTTGTAAAATTTCTCTCAAATGAAGGCAATTGCAAAATTTGCTTACATTTACATTTTTAGCCATTTAAAAATAGTTTGTGGGATATTCCTTTGTATACAACATAAAAGAATACTGTTTTTAAAATATACTAAGTTCTGAAATATTTTCTCATTTTTTAAATGGTGATTCTTTTTTCAAAATTCCAGGGTGGGAGCCATATGTAGAAACATGGTGATGTAATTTCACACACTCTTAGATGTTCACATTAGTAGGGGGTGTGATCAGCTTCGTAACCCGGCAACTTCTCATAGGCTACCACTTAAAAATGGGTTAGTAAAAACATTATAGACACACTACCATCTCATTGTGATATGGTTTGATATGAACAGAGGTGTAGAGATAATTTATTACAGATGAAAGTTTTGTTGACAAAAACGTATTTGAGTTGTCTTTATTTATACGGCTTTATGATGAAAATGATTGCTATAAATCTTGTTATGGCATTGTGGTTAGGTGTATGTAGCCTAATTTTCAGGTACTGTTTTGCCATTCATCAGGAGACAGAGAAATCCACAACATTGGCTTTGTAATACAGTGCCTACCTTTCGGTATTTGAATGTTGTTGTTGCTACTTTGTCGCCGGCGAAGGGCACTCAGGCCAAACAGTGGACGCCCATTTTCATCTGTGGGGCCAACACCATAGCTGGATGTGACAGAGTCTGTGGGAAATGCTTCCCTTGGTGGCTCTCCCAGCGAAGACTTCTTAACTGGTGACTTCACTGAAAAATAACAAAATTAAATTATTACTGTTATCTATAATTTATGCAAAGAAATAATATGGTAACAATGTAGTATGAATAGCACCAATACTACAAAATTAAAATCCTGTACACATTTGGCTCATGTATCTAGGGAAGTCAAAATGCTGAAATATTTACCATTTTTCAACTTCCCTTCCTATTACAATTTAACTCATGTTGGTAATCTTGTGCAAAATTAATTATCTCAAGTAAATTTGGGAGATATGTTCTATTGTTATTAAGTCACATGTATAGGCCGCGCCATAGCTCAAGCAGTTAGTTGCTTGTTTCCCACCGTGGTAGCCCGGGTTCGATCCCGGGTCTGGTCAAGTGAGATTTGTGGTGGACAAAGTGGCACTGGGGCAGGATTTCTCAGAGTACTTCGGTTTCCCCTGCCAATCTTCATTCCACCAATTGCTCCACAATCACCCTCGCCTATCATCTGGGGATGGTACAATAGGCCAGAAGTGGCCACAGTACAAGGAACTTAGTCCCACCCCACTAGCAATAAAAAAAAAGTCAATCCCACCCCACTAGCAATAATGGAAAAATCAAATGTATTCAATCCATTCATGGGAACTACTCTACTTCCATAATTCACAACTTTAAATAAGGACCATGATTCATTAGCATTACTAATGACCTACGCCTGAGAGAAAATTAAATGCAATATACTTGTACTCCTTATCCAAGTATCAACACTGATTGTAACCATGGCTACAAATTTTCCTTGAAAGTTATCATTAAAATTTGAGACTCTAGTTATATTAATTCTCCAAAACTGAAACGTTTCCCCATCATACAAAGAAAAATCACGTTAAAATAGAATAACAGAATATAATTACTGTAGATAACATGAATAATAAATATTTTTATTTCATTTTCTCATTCTCTTTGTTGTTACTAGGCGTTTTTTACAAAGCAAACAGGTATGCCTTACATGGAGATTTCCCCATTTGTCTGTGACCTAATATCAGGACCTAAATCATTGGACAGATCTTCTTAAAATGCAATATTAGGCACTTTAAAAAGTTGCTGGGCGACTGATTTACAGCCATACAAATCCATAATATGGCCTAGTCTTCAAAAAAACCATAAACGGACTTTTCTAACAATTAGGATGTAGCAGTAAATATAGATAATTAATCAGTTTTGTTGCATGGTCTGATTAGTTGACAGTTAACTCTCACTCATGCTCTGTTTGGCTTCACCACAGTCAGCAGAAACGACCTCATTAGAGAAGATGTCGCACAAAACAGAAATATATGAACTGCCGATGCGGTCAGCTGGCTCTTTGCCATGTCCGCCTTTTCAATGTCGCTTCTACAGCTGGCAGTAAAAAGAAGAAAAGAGATAATTTCTTATATCTACTTGCTTGGTGAATTCAAGTACACATTACAGCACGGATCTCGGTAAGTGTGCCACAGCAGCATTATTTCAGGAGATGGACAAAGTATTGAGGACGGTGGAGAATGGTTCCTGGGAGGAATGGGAACGCTGATACGCCGGACTAAACCAAACAGCAACGAGAATTACATATGTTGCACCAATCACGCGGTGCGAACAGTTGGCACCGACTGAGATAGTAGTCAGCTGAGCTGATTACAGGTTTTGCCTGTATTAACATCTGGAGGCAGGCCGTGCCATAGCTCTTCCGGTTAGTCGCCGGCTTTCCACCACCGCGGCCCGGGTTCGATATCACGTCAGGCCATGTTGGATTTATAGCAGACAAAGTGGCACTGGAGGCCGGTTTTCTCCGTGTACGACGACTTCGGTTGCCCTTATCAATTCTCATTCCACCGACAACTCCACACTCGATCTAACATCCGGGACCGGTACAACAGACCGAATAGTGGCCAACGTGCCAAGTGGACTCCGCCTCACCTCAACCCACCCCATGAAATTAAATGAAATTTAATTAACATTTGGAACCACTTGATAATCCAATAGTACACCAAGCCATAATTCTTTCGTAAGGTATATTTATGCTGGTATTTTACGTATGCTCCCCGAATTACGAGAAGTATGTTTACCCAGATAAAGATGGTAACAGGAAGTCACCGCGTTGTAATTATCTTGTCCATTATTTCGATCCGTGAAATACAGAAAGTCGGACTTAAGAAGGCGTCCCTCGAACGGAGTGCCGGCTATGATGCTTTCAAAACCAAGCTAGAAAGTGAAAAACTTTCTTAACAAATGAGCGGAAGTAGACAGAACTTAAATTTAAGCTCGCCAAGTGGTACTGCAGCAATGAGGACTGTTTACACTATTTATCACTGGTAAATAACTTCCGATATAAATATGGCACCAGTCAGCAAATAGGTTCGCTACTCCTGGATATACCTACTCCCGCCCACAACAAACAAGTGTCCGTAACATCGTTTTAGGTACTGGAGTAATGAGGGCTCTTGGCACCATTCATTATCGGTAACTTCCTATGCAAATCTGGCACCAGACAGCACAAGGTTCGCCGTCCCTAAAAACCTACTTTCGGCCACAACATACACATTTCCGTAACATAGTTTTAAACGAAGTGCCAAGACCTGCTAATCCTGCGTTGTTTTCTGGTAGTAACACCGATGTCTCGACTGTTGACCCTTCGTTGGAAGAATATTGTCAGGTGTATAAATGTGATTGGTAATCGGATTTACTGAACGCTTACAGAAGGTAAAACATGTAACTATAGTGCTATAGCTAACTCGCACACTCCGCAGTTCACTACAGCAGGCCCCAAGTCTTCTCTGTCTGCTGTATCTTCACCGGTTGTCGCCTGGCAACGGCCTCCAACGCCGTAGCTTCCTCAGCTTCCGTGTTCACGTCCTTACTGGACACAGACTGTCTCACAACTCACTGAATTCCAGACTTGTCCTGCTTAGAACACCTCGGTACGGGTCGCAAAATAAAACCTCTCTCAAGAGTTATATTGTTGCATCATCTAGCTGTTGAACGGACCGCTTAGAGAACACCGCTTCCCAGTTACTTAATCGTTGCGCATTATGAATCTGTTGCGGCCATTACCCAACGGCTGTTGTATAACTACTTATTTCGCGGTCGTTGCCTAGCAACGGGTCTACATGCCACAATATTAATGGTGAATCCGTAGGGTTATAAAAGGAAACGGATAGGGATCTGTTGCATTACTTTCCATTTTATATAAATAATGAGAACTATTACCTTAGATCTGACAAGAAATTATGCTTAAAGGAAAACTCTGTCTTCGAAATTATATTTTCATCCTATTGATATACCTAAAATTCCCACGGGTTCGATAAAATATCCGTTGATTCACTGCCGTGCTCACAAGAGCCCACAACGGGATCCTATCCTGAACCAGGCAAATTCAGTCAACATTCTCAGTCCCTTGTCCTTCAAAGATCCGTTTAAATAGTACTCTCTTGTCTACGTATAGGTTTTCCAGGTTCCCTATAGGATTTCAAAAGCCGGAAAAGCGTAGTCGGTATAGCGACTGGCTACGGGCTGGACGACCGAGAGGTCGGAGTTCGAATCCCGGTAGGGTCAAGGATTTTCTCTTCTCCACGTCGTTCAGACCGGCTTTAGGGTCCGCCCAGCCTCCTATCCAGTGGGTACCTGGGGCTCTATCCCCCTGGGTAAAGAGGCAGCGGCGTAAAGCTGACCACTCACCTCCAACTAGTGTCGAGGTAAAGAAAATGTGGATCTATACAGCCACTCCCCCATACGCCTTCATGGGGTAGTGCTTAATTAGTTAAGCATAGGGACATTACCTTTTTACCTACAAGATATCTTGCTTAACTCCTGTACGCATTTTTCACAGCCTCGCTAGCGCCATATGTTCCATTTCTTCCTGCATGATCTGTTCACCGTAACAACACTGGGTAAAGAGCAAACATGGGAGCCGGAAGGGTGGGACAAACCAGGCACCTGCCGGCGGATTTGGGGGGGAATACTATAAATTTAACAGAAATAAAAAATATTTTAAACTCTATCTTCTATCCGGAATACAATAGCGCGGTCAGTAAAAATAGTCTTAAACGGTTTACACGTAAGTGTGTAGGCAAGGTTTCTGCCGCCTTGATCTTCACGGATGAATGGAAGGTCATGCACGTAACCCTCGGTCCTCTGCCCCGTAGCCAGTCGCCATACCGACTGCGCTATCCCGGCTCCCACTAAGCAGATAACGCAGCAAAATGAGAAACCATTTTTCTTCATATTTTGATAAATATTTACCACACCGAAAGATGTTTCAAGTAAAAGTTGTAAACACTTGGTGACTGTTTTCAGTCTTTGCAAAGCCCTGAACTGACAGGAACGTAGCGTAAATTTACATAGCAACAACTCTAGGTAGGAGGACTGTTACATTCAGTGAACAGAACTCTTTTAATGTGCAAAAGGGATTCGTTATTCATCAAATGAGTAAACTATGAATTACTCTGACTTCTTGTAAAAGAAACGAGACTGCATCACAGCCTGAAGCGTTGAATGGTAATCATCGTTAACATGCCAGTCTATGTCGCGGCGTTCGAGACTCCCAACTGTGCTCAATGCCCACGTACGTCTGAAGGACGAATTAATTTGGGAACTCTTAAATTTAATGATTAACTGGCTGTCTTAAAAGACGCGCACCCACGTCCTCCACACAGCAGTCTAACCCATCTGGCAGGGGCGGTAACTCGTAGGCCTACCGCAAATGTCTAGGGCTTTCTGATTTTGTTTCGATGGTGGAGGGGTTTCCTCTCTTCGATATGTCACTTAAAACTATGTAGTTCCATACAGATTTAAACAAATAGGCCTAAACAGCTTATAATCCGAAGATTTCTATCATCTGGGATATAACGTCGTGTTCCTCCGAAACGTCGGCTGACATTCAACGGACTACACGGCGTTACATCCCAGAAAAAAAAACTCTTCATAATCACCGCTGTGGAAACCTCAAATTCAGAACGTGCAGACGAGCTGTATTAAAACTCACCCATATCAAATGTCATTAAAATCCGTGTTCGCATAGACGGACGAACCGAACTTGACAGTCTTGGTGTTCTACTCAGTTTTCAGTGGCTGATACTAAAAGAAGAGAATGGTACATAGACTCCGTGAGAAGTGCAGTGCTGGCTGTAAAACACAAGGGAATGGGTTTCCTGAAAGCTGCAAAAACTTTAACATTCCGAGGTCTACCTTTGAAGGAAATAGCGGCTCCGGTATAGAAAAACGAAATTAACGGCCATGGGGATTCGTTGCGCCGACCACGCGACACCCTCTATCCGCTAAAGTTGGCACTAACGTAACCGACAAGAGGCGGTCGCTCGGTCGGTATAATTCGCTTGCAGACTAAAACCAACCACGGATTTTATTTGTTTTGGTCTACCTTACTGGACTACGTGATGAGTTCTGATTTTGAAGAGCGCTGTATAATTCCACCCAACCCTCCGATATTCCAAAAGAAAGCAACCAGACGGGGCTGCAAATGTTTCCCAGTGCAGGAACACGCGGAAATATCTACTTCGACTTCTCTCCATTCGATACTCGAACTCCACCTGGTTTACATAGACCATCAACCGCGGGCAGAGATGGTGGCCAAGCAAAAGTGGTAACATCCTCTCCTTATCAGAAAGATCTTCGGCAATCACTGGACAAATCTAAAAAGAAAAAAGACCAACCCTCCGCCAAGGAACGCTGAACACAAATGTTCAAAACCCCAGGAGACGGCGTTCCAAAACTAAGATTTCAGGGAAATCTATGGTCTCCAAATGGGGCAAGATTGCAGTTTCTAAAAACGTAAGATACGTCCTAAAATAAAAGGATAAAGAAATCAACGCCCCTCTATTTCATGTGAGCTCTAATCAGTCCGTCAACTTCTATCTACAGACGACAAAGAAAAGTGCTGATGAGAGGTTCATTTGTTGTTACTTGTCTTAGCACCTCGGTGACTGGCGAACCGGATTCGTTGTGTCAAGATGTCTAAGACTGATACATAAATTGTGCTCATACATCGGAGGAAAAAAAAATTGCTAGAAGACCTACTTGTCCGAATAATGCACTCGATAAGCCTTCTGATTTGAATTGTGACTAAGTACTAATTCTCATACTATGTACTCGCAGAAATATTAAGCTGCCTGAACGCAATAAGGGTTAATGGTTCAAGATTTTATCAACAGAAATGAGTTCGAAATATAGTGCCCTTACCCTGTCCTCCCCAAGATCAATCTTAACTTAATGTTTGCTTGTCTTCTTCTCGGTCTCACAAGTGCACGTTTTGCAACCTTGCAAAGAAAGAAGCATGAATTCCTCCTCTCCTCAATTGCATAATAACAACATACCTTGAGATATGGTTTGCTTTTCTGTTTGATATTAACTTCTGATCTGTATGCAGCCTTTCAAGATGAAAAGTTAGCATATGTGTACACATTAAAGTTATTATTTAAGCCCCTACACAAGGGGATTGCTTAATATTTTTGAGTGCACGTCCATCTGCTTTTGTTTACTAATGAAAATAGGGGCGACACACAATGAATGTCTACAAATGCTGCTTGAAACTTCGTTTGCTTGTGTTTACAGAAGCAGGTGAATGCGCCCAGCAAGACAACCTGAATACCGTTTAGTGCCTACGCTCGTATAGGCTATGCTAACTACTCAGATTTGAGGTTCTCTCGGCTGGTGGCCACGAGTACTATTTTCTGGAATGTGACGCACCTTGAGTTGTCGTGATCCATCTCGGTTCCTAGGAAGACACTATGAAAGCTTGTCATATTTCCAGGCACAGGCAGCGTAATGACATTGGTTCCCAAAAATGCGTTAAATGGAAGTAGTCCATAACAAGAAAAAGGAAGTAATTTACACCTATAGCAAAACATTTCTTGGAATGCTAAGTACGTTTACCGGTCCAACAGGCAGGGGTTCAAGGTAATTAAAATAAAATATAGATCTATTACGTGACAACAATTTATAATAATATTACGTGTAATCCCAGACACGTTCCTTTTGTCGTGAAATTGATGGTAAAGCTTATTGCTTTCCTTCGTTCAGTGCCGCGCCAATAAAATCGCCTCGTATTCCGTTAATTCGCAGCAACTGATATCAAGTGCCGGGCCACGCCTACATGGGAAACGCAGACGCGAACAATCTCTGCAGTTCTAGATGCAACTAACATCGGATATATTTTGCACAAACTTGCACGTAGTAACTTTCTTGATCTATGGCAAACACTCATGTATGGGGGGGGGTCCAACAGGTATGCAACATGGACTAACAGTTCTTGTGGTACAGTCTGTTTATGTGGCTACGAGGGGCTGTTTCTACGAACTGCTGTCATATTTGCTTATACAGTCAGGTCCTACTTATCTGCAGCCTGGGCTATGGAGTCCAGTAACTCAATAAGTGTTCATACTGCGAAATGTTTTATTGTTAAGACTTCACATATAGCGATATTAGATCACGAAAGGAACGATATTAAAGGGGACGAACACAGTATGTACTAACGTACTTTCATGGCATGACCCATAGGTTAAAAAAAATCAAATTTCTCCCTGTGCTTAATTAATTAAGTAGTAAAGTTATGCTGTGTTCAATTAAGCACCACGACTCTGGGGCTCGCCCACCTTCCTATCCATTTGGAAACCGGGGTTCCTTCCCCGGGGGTAAAGCAGCCGGGGCGTGAAGACCGGAGCCGCTATTTTCTTGAAATAGCTCCTCAATTATCCTCACAAGACTGAGTGGACCCCGTTCCAGACTCACTACTTCTCAGATAATCTGGTAGCGCCGGGAATCGAATCCGGAACCTCTGGATCTGTCTTCAGGCACTCTGATCTCTTGACCACTGAGGCAGTCTAGTCCGTCAATCAGTACCATCCGAGATGGTCCATTCTACAGCCACGAGTACAGCATTCGATTGATGCTGTATCGGGTGCAAGTGTTATTTAATGTCGAATGAAGAATGCCAGTGGACCTCGTAGACTGATGCTGTATCAGGTGCAGGAGTTATTTAGTGTAGAATGAAAAATGCCTGTGGACCTTGTCATCACCTAACGTAAGAACTATTCATCAGAAAGACCGAACAAAACCACGAAAAACATTTCTCACAGGCCAGTTGGGAAGGCACGAATTCGAACCAGTCGTGTTGAGTCCAGTGGAAACCGAACAACCGAGCATTTTGGATCCGGGGGAAATACTGCAGACTTGTATTCAGGAGTTCGATTCTTGGCCAGGACACTACTACCTATCCCGAGATTTTCGGCGCTTTCCTCGGTCCTTCCAAACAAATTACGCGAAGGTGCCTTAAAATATGCCACGACAGATTCTTTCATATCTTTTCTAGTTCATTTGCTGCTATCATCGAATCATTCGACGGTATATAGTCTAAGTTCATACTGACAACGTCGTTAAACAACAATAGTAATATATTACGGACAGGTACGTTATTATTATTATCTAACTGTAGGCCCACATTCGTTGTTTGGTCTCAAGGTGGTGGTTAGAGGTACTTCATTTCCAATATCACCCGGAAAAATTGGACGCCTTTCTTTCACCACTTCACAGATAAGAGTCTTAACAACATAACAGTCGCTGAATAAACCACCACAGTATCAAATTTACGCGCGGCTTGAGGATCTTGGAGATAAAACCAGACCAACACTATCTTACATAACACCACACGCAACTCAGTATTTCAAAGTAAGGAACTGTAATAATTACATCTCATTACGAGGGGAACTTTCCAAATGCACTTGGCTTCCTGGATGAATGGCAGCGGCTCAGTTGATTCTGTTGAGGTCACAAATGCACGCTTAGAGACCACCTTAGTTCCACCGGCTACGAAGCCCTCGACAGACTGATTGGAATGTACCGTTTGTTGTCCGTTGGCAGCTTGGAGGGGACGACTGGTGGTGGAAAGGGGAAGGAAGAGGTACTTGCTGGATCACTGCTGTACAATGGGGAAGGAATACATGAGAGATTAGATTACCGGTGAGAAGAACCGTCCCCAAAGGAGAATACCATTCCGACAGATGCACGCTGTAGGTAGAAAACTAGCAGACGTAACTTTCTGTTGGACACGACAGTACCATGTGAACTCTGCAAAGTTCAACTCCCCCCATTCAAGCTTGACGCGTCGTTGCACTTACAGCTGACAAGAATATCCTAATCAGCCTACTTTCCCTTCTTAAGAAAAGCAAGAAGACTTATTAAGGTCACCAAGTTGTCTGTGTGTCACCTTCTGAATCAGTGGACCAAATTTCACGAAATTTGTTGAGAACGTTACGCCATCGGAGGCCACCACAATAACATCATGGCGAACGCACGAACTTGTAAGGTAGGGGCGCCATTAATAACAGTACATCTAGATTCTGAAACGATGTATGGTACTATGTATTATGGTCTTCTCGGCTTCTCCATCTTTACCTAGAAGTTTAGGACAGTATGCTCCTCTGAAATTTTAGCATCCATCCACCAGATCACATGATATCATAACCTAAAAGACCACAATTTGATCTTCACCGCTGTAAGAACCTCAGATCTCATATATGTACGGAAATATGATTTAAATTAGTTTTAAATGCAAAACAAAGTGGCAACTGCATGAAATATATATATTAACTGACTTGATGGCGATAACGGATGAATCACATGAGACAGGAAAGTAAATTATGTTTGAAATACAGCTTATCATTTAGCAATTACAAACATGGTGCAAAACAGGACGCCAGACAATTTCTTCAAGCAGATAAAGATGTGTGTTAAATACTAATTATTCCCAAAACGAAATTACTACTACTATCACTACTACCATCACCACTACTCGTACTTAGAAGTAGGATATTATTAGTAGTACCATAATAATATAATAATTCTAACATATAATCGGCAACCAATACAAAATCTTACTCAGCTAGGATTAGAGCACATGACCACCTGAAAACTCGTAAGTTGAAATGAATAGGTTAGCTTGAAAATAAAGCATGTCCAGTGGGTGAAAGATGAACAGGTTCCCTTTTGAAACGTGCGTTGCATTGCTGAACCGTAATTAACATTGTCTCTAGATAACAACACAAGATGTAACTAGAATTCTGTGCGGTGGAAATGTAGGCTTTATGAGTTCTAAGCGGAACAGGTTTGATGTTCACATTTTTGTTTATAATTAAATAATTCGCTCTATTTTGCAAATAGACTGCAACAATTTTTTTATTCAGAAATAATTACAGCATCTGAGACAAAGGTGTATTTTTTAAGATTTTATCAAAAGCCTTGTGGTCTTATACGTATGGGTAACTTTCACTGTTCAACGCAGGCTGCCCCTACACGATGCCAATGACACGCATGAAGAATACCAGAAGAAATCTAACTCAACAGTTTCGTGTGGAAAGCTTCTTGAAAAGCGATCATTCTGGAAGCCCGAAATGAGAATGGGTAGGATATACTATAACGGGTCTCACGAGAAACAGATTGTAGATCTGTGAACTGGATTGATTGGTTAAGGATCGAGTTCAGTGCCAAGCCTTTATACTGTTACATAACTACTTAATCACTGCCCGTTAGTGTTCGGATCCGTTACCAGGTAACGACTGGTGAAGACATAGCACACTGAGAAGAGTGTGTGCTGCAGTGAGAAGTCAAATGCATGAATTAGCGATAGCGTTAGAATTACTTATAGTCACGAGTTCCAAGATTTTAATAAATCCAATCCCAGTGTATAATCACAAACAGGTAAAGTTGTCCCTGCGATTAATTATTAAGCACTACTCCAAAAAGGCGTATGGGGGAGTGGATATATAGATCCACATTTTCTTGACCTAGGCAATAGTTGGAGGTGGGTGTATAGTTATTAACACGTGACAATATTAGCAGTATTTCGTACTTTTCTAATCACAGAATTTGGCTAATGCACCTTAAGCTTTCTTTTTTTACATATATACAAAACTAATGTTACACCAACTGAGAATTCATTGGAAGGTGTAGCCACTTGTTATACAAACTCTCGTACTACAACTACACCTGCATTCTCCAATACCATTTTCAATCGAATGATACGTCAAGGCCGACATATAATGCCAACTCCCAGGAATAAAAAGCATCATAAATAGTCAATCGTAAACTGTCTCATTCTTTAACACGAGTTCCTTATTTTGAAAAAATAAAAGGAGCCTTATGACATCAGCTCGCTTTCTGTCTTTCTTCCTATATATCCCCCTCTAATGTTTGTTAGGAGGCTTATGAGATCACCTTGCTGTCTGTGTCTCTGTGTATCTCCCATGCGCGATCGGCGGCGTAGCAAACTAAAGCAAGCGATCAGTACTTCCCACAGCTTCTCGTGTAGTATACTATGCTTCACATATCCACATCAAAATATTAATATTCAAAGAACAGACGTACATAGCACACCAACATTGATACACTTGTTCCATCGCTTTACCAGTGCGCCGAAACCCGCAGCACAGAAGTCTTTTTGACTCTTGTCTCAAGTCATTTCCGAGCCTCCATTTCAACCTCTTCGTCATCAGCGGTAAATTTGCCATTTTTCTTGACCCGGTTGTGAACCACTTTAAGTGACAAGAACTTCCCACCGTAAACAAGAAACATTTCTTTACTAATATCCTTTGTATTGAGTCACTTTGCCCACAAAAAAACACACAACAGAATACTGATCTTCGGTAGTACACTCCTGAAGCAAGGTCGCCATTTTGACTACTGAAACCAGCCACTGAACATGTGTATGCTATCTGCTACCAAGAGTGTCATGAAGATCGACTGTGCTGCTACCTAGTGATACACATATAAAATCTATTACGTCCATTACAGCTGTTTTACTCGTACTTTCATCTGTGACCTATCTACTGCCTCTCCCTCGTGTATTAATATGTATATACAAGAGCAGAACCAGTCTGATGGATGTTTCCTTGCGCTCAAAGAAGAGGCGAGCCGCCTGGAAAACGTCGAAATAATACAGTACTAACAAGGCTGATATTTTTCATTGTCGTTCTCTTGCAACCGCATATTTTGAGTGATATTTACCCATATATCTTACAGTAAAGACGCAGAAAATAAACGACAATAGGATGGAGGAATGAAAAATGTAAAGGAAAAACACGAGAGGGGGGGACAAGGATATAACGTTATACAAAAGATAAAGGAACGAAAGAGTCAGAAATGAAGGGGG
>NW_019734311.1:282782-287481 GCF_002891405.2 Cryptotermes secundus
GGGGGGGGGGGAATCTCGACAGATTAAACATGCGAATTAGTTAAATATCATGTCCGTATTACGAAATATTTTGAGATCCTTCCGTTGTTAATCACAGTCTACCCAGGAAAATTCCGAGTTAGTACCGTGAAATATGTCACAGTTCCTCTAGCCCATGTCGCTCCCTGATCACTATTATAATAATGCAATTTACAGTTTTATACTGAATTACGTTTGATTTCAGTCAGAATGTTTGACTCGTAGGCTCACCTGCGCATGCGCTGAACATTACCATCACCCTATGCAAAAATGTCTTACTGCGGTCTCATTTGTGTAATTAAACTGCATTTAACCTACGAAGGATAATAATACACGTACTTTCCACATCAAATTAAGATGTTTTCGGCGAATTCAGAACGGGCGTTACACTGGTTTACTAACGGGATTCGAAAGTTCCCAAATTTGTTCCAACAGTTTTCGGCCTCCATTCACTCTCCACGCTAAAGGTAATATCAAACACGAGCACACACATATCAAACCTTAGAGAAATCGCGGTATGGGGTGAGTTTACGTTAAAATTTTAATTTCAAAATATGTGAACTATAGAACATTAACACATTTGCAAAATGGTAGGGTTGAAGGGATGAAATTTGGAGAAAATTTGATGGTAATTACGTGTCATTTAAGCGACCTTCACTAGATAACTGGTACCATACTACTTTATTTTAATCAGCACGTTCGTTCGTCAAATTAATCATGGCGGACGCACTGCGCATCACACTGTAACATGAAAAATATTTTGATATCTGAAAGGTCACAAATGAGAATATTTTGGGGCTGTGCTCAACGCATACAACACCATGTGAGATGTCCTTGATACTCCTCCTACTGACGAAGGCACGCTTCAGAGTGTTTCTTTTACACAATCGCTGTAATTTATAACATGTTTCATGGACGTTTCGGTTTACAAATAAACAAACAAATACACACGCATCATTTTATGTGTATGCACCGTTATGTACACATTTCATTAACTTCCGTGAACCTGTAAAGAATGTTGCTTTAGTAAGGTGTACATAAGAAATGAATCCAGTGTGCTTCCGTATTGGACGTGGTACAGTCATATAGTCACTATAGTGACGGACTACGGGATCGATGGCCAGGGTTCGATTCCCACCAGAGGCAAGATATTTTTTCTTCTCCATTGCCTCCAGACAGGCTCTGGGAGCCCTGGCCTTCTAGCCAGTGGGTATGGGGGATCTTTTCGCGGGCGCAAAAGGAGCGGTGTGAGGCTCGCCACTCACCTCCAACTACTGCTGAGGTCAAGAATGGTGGATCTATACATTCACTCCCCCATACGCCTATGTTGCGTAGTGCTTCGTTAATTAGGCACAGGGTCCACTTCAGCTTTAAATTTATGCACGCGGTCTACCAGTTCAAAACAACTGAAAATGTGGCACAGTTCAGATATTTGGGGACGATGATAACAAATCAAAACCTGATTCAGGAGGAAATTACTCGTAAGAGAAAACTGAACTCTTGCAATGCTTGCTACCATTCAGTCCAGAACCTTTTGTCTTCTCGCCTGTTGTCCAAAAACATAAAAATTAGAATATACAAAACTATAACTTTTCCTGTAATTCTGTATGAATATGAAACTTGGTCTCTGACATTGAGGAACATAGACAGAGTGTTTGAGAACAGGGTGCTGTGGAGAATATTTGGACAGAAGAGAGATGAAGTGACGGGATGTTGGAGAAAACTGCATAATGAGGAGCTTCATAACTCGTACTCTTTTCCAAGTATAATTAGAATGATCAAGTCAAGGAGGATGAGGTGGGCAGGTCATGTAGCACGAATGGGGGCGACGAGGAATGCGTATAGGATATTGGTGGGAAAGCCAGAAGGAAGGAGACCACTGGGAAGACCAAGGCGTAGGTTGGTGAACAATATTAAAATGGATCTTAGAGAGATAGGATGGGATGGTACAGATTGGATTGAATTGATCTGTCTCAGGATAGGGCCCCAGTAGAGGGCTCTTGTGAACACGGTAATGAACCTTCGGGTTCCATAAAATGCTGGGAAGCTCTTGAGTAGCTGCACAATAGGCAGTTTCTCAAGAAGGGCTCAGCTCCGTGAGTGAGTTTAATAACCGAAGCTGTCAGCAGCTCAGACTACACAGAGTCCGCTATTAGGATTAATTAATGACGAACTGGAGATGATGTGGAAGGAAACTGCCGTGGCCTGTTAGAAGGTACTATACCGCTTATGGGGATTGAGGGAAACCACTCCGACCGAGATTCGAACCAGGAACTTTTCGAATGTCAATTAGAAAATTTGCCGCGTAAAGCAACTTATTCGATTGCATTACAAGCAACGCGAGCCGCATAATAACATCATCTCGCATATCACCGAATTTTAAATCGAATCCCGTTTCATCATGAGAAGCCGAGTGAATACGTTGTTCATGTAGCCACTGGCCAGACTTCAGAGCAACATGCGGGAACTTCAGCTTCAAGACACGGCACATGTGCACTTGGGGGCAGCGCCGTCCATATCCGCCCGAAGTGCGTAAAGACGGCAGCGGAATTACGTAGTTGTACGGTATATTTTTAGTTACCTTATACAGAGTATTTATATACTTAACAGCTGCAAGTAAAGAAATATACACCTACTTATCAAAATTACGGACATAAAAACTAGCTCTAAGGGCTGGAACACACACAGCAACATTGGTCGTACGGAAAAATGTAGTACGATTTTTTTGCCGTACGACCTCCTTTTCACATTAGAGCGACCAAATACGTTTCTTTGCTCTCCGAATATCGTACGGTAGATGTCGCATGTCGTCACGTATGGAAGCTAAGACTACACTTTATGTTCGACTACTTGATGCGACATGAACCGTACGGACGTCGTACGACCGATAGTCACCATACGTCTTGTTTCCTTTCGGGGAGTACATTTTTTTCGTTTGGCGCTACAGCCCCAATTTAGGCCTTGGCCTACCTCCATTAAACTTTCCGTTTCACTTCGGTTTACTAGATCTTAGACATTCGGTAGGACTCCTTGTGTGGGTGGTCAACTCGTCGCAAGGCCTCTGTCTGTACACAAACACAGAAAAAACACACACACGAACACTGAACATCCATGCCATGAGTGGGATTCGAACCCACGATCCCGGCTTCCGAGCAAGGGAAGACAGTATATGCCTCAGACCGCTCGGCTACCGTGACAGGCGGGGCGGTGCATTTTGTCTAGTAATAATAAGTTCTTGAACTTAATTAAGTAAATGAATTGCCGTGGTGGCCAAAATGTCTTTCCTACCAACGTCACCTGACATAAAGCCATTGAGCAACCACGAATGTCCCCTGTGAAGAGCATAGAGAAGAGCTGAAAATCAGGTTGTAAGAGCAATTATCTCAAGTGGACTAGCACATGCTTAGCATGATGAGGAAGCAGCTGTACCACCGTGTTACGAAAAGAGCATACCGGACCACTTTAAAATAACTTGAGGACGTCCTGTCATTTGGTTCATCTTTTATATTCACCAAAAGTGTAAATCTTAAGTTGTTAATTCATTCTAAAATTTCACTATATTTTTGACAGCAATGATACAAAAACTATGGCGGATTACAACACCTAGACATGGACGGACGATAACGCTAAAATGGATCTTAGCGAACTGGGTAGGAGGGTGTGACTACGTTTATTAGTTCAGGATATACACGTAGACCAGTCTCCGGCCCTTGTGAACACGGTAATGAACCTCTGGGCACTATAAAATTCTGTGATCAGTTGAATAGTCATTAGCTTCGTAAGGTGGACCCAGGAGCGGGCTGGCGTAGGGCTCCTGCTCGGCAGTTACTCAGTTCGAATCTCGTCAGGCAAACCAACTACCCTGAATTAAGTTTCTAGCGGTTTTCCAGAGTGTGTCAAAGCAAAAACAAGGACTGTACATCGATTAGACCATGACAGCTTCCTTACAAAACCTTTTCAATTCATCACTGATCACCTGTCCTATTCCCCGATGCTAAACAGCATAGGTACGGTCAGCGTCGTGAAGTGGCTCACATACAGAAACAACTCCACTCCGTGGAATCAGTTAACTATGGCGAACTACAGTAAAAGAAATACATCTACAAACAAAAAACTCCGTGGGCCTGCAATCCGCAAGCGAACTATACCGACAGAGCGACCGCTGCTTGTCGATGAATTATTGCGAACTTTTGCGGATACGGAGTGTCACGTTGTCAGCGCAACGGATCCACATGGCCGTTAATCTCGGTTTTCTAGACCGGAGACACTATTTCCTTGAAATAGCTCCTCAATTATCTTCACAAGGCTGAGAGGACACCGTTCCAGACCCACCACTTTTCAGAAAATCTGGTAGCGCCGGGAATCGAAACTGGGACCTCTGGATCTGTAGCTAGGAACTCTGACCACTAGACCACATCTACAAACTGTCAACAAAATATTTTCTTCAGTTATGCCACGATAACTGCCGTTTTAAACACCGATCTTTCGATACTCTATCTTAGGTACTTTTAAAGCGGCCTCCGTAATCTAGAGGTAACGTTCCCACCTCATGACTCGTAGTACGCGGGTTCAAACCCGGCGGAGGTCGTCGAATTTTTAAGGGAGGAAAAATTCAGGGAACAAGTCCTCCGGGAGGAACTTTAAGCCGTGGGTCCCGTGTCGTAGCTTTACGGCACGTAAA
>NW_019734311.1:287694-288483 GCF_002891405.2 Cryptotermes secundus
CAATAGATCAAACTGGTCGCGGTGCATGGGGAAACCCACCCTCTCTAACTAACTAACTAACTAACTAGGTACTTTTACAGCTGGAGCAGCACGTACTAAGAGACTGACAGTGACGATGCAATATTTGGACAGCGGTCACAGTTCCGTAACCCATATGATTTTATTCGTTCCAGCTGAGGGTGGAAAGTAAAAGAACGGCGGTTTAACTTATGAGGTGGGTTACGAAACACGTATTCACAGCCGCAGTAAACAAAGACGAGAGACTTCATATGCAACGGAAATTAACGAAAGGATAACGACATTTCGGGCCATTTGCGGAGGAACTGAGAGAAGTGAATAAACCAACATAAAAGTAGTAATGCGGCGAAACTTTGAAAACAGGGGCGTCGTCGAACCACGACCCCTCCCCCCCCCTCCGTACATTTACAACCATTCTCTTCGTGCAAGATTTACCCTGAAAACTCCTTACATTACGTTCGAGGCTCGCACTGACGACAGAATGTCACGAATTATCCCCTTTTGCTTTTGCGCAGAACCATTCCTCCTCACAAAGTACAAATTAGGTAACAGGAAAGAACTGAATTTTTAAAACGTATTTTGTTTCAATTACATTCGTACTGACACCCCAAAGATGTCTCCATCTCGTGGTGGTGGGGTTTGCGTGATTCTGTGACCTGGAGAGCTATGCCGGCGGTATTTTAACTACCAGTAGGGTCACCCATACAGGAAAGGTAAAAGGGTAGAGTCCAAACTAAGAGAGACACCCTAGTCTTCCAGGTTGGGGGTTGG